>NC_091190.1:35504668-35612168 GCF_040958095.1 Procambarus clarkii | reverse complement strand
CCTCTGCACAAACACGGGCGTAACTTCCCGGCTCGCCCAACAACATCTGTTCCAACACGGGCTGACTTTCCCAGCCTGCCCAACAACCTCTGCACAAACATGGGCTGACCTTCCCGGCCCGCCCAACAACATCTGCACCAACACGTCCTTACCTTCCAGGCTCACTTAACAACCTCTGCACCAACACGGGCTTACCTTTCCGGCCCGCCCAACAACCTCTGCACCAACACAGGCTGACCTTCCCGGCCAATCCAACCACCTCTGCACTAGCTCGTCCTGACCATCTCGGCCCGCACAACAACCTCTGCACCAACACAGGCTGACCTTCCCGGCCCGCACAACAACCTCTGCACCAACATGGGGTGACCTTCCAGGCCCGCCCAACAACCTCTGTATCAACACCAGCTTATCTTCCCGGCCCATCCAACAACCTCTGAACCAACACAGGCTGACCTTCCCGGCCCGTCCAGCAACCTCTGTACCAACAGGGGCTGACCTTCCTCGCCCGCCCAACAACCTCTGCAAAAACATGGGCTGACCTTCCCGGCCCGCCCAACAACCTCTGCACAAACACGGGCTGTCCTTCCCGGCTCACTTAACAACCTCAGCACCAACACGGTCTGACCTTCCCGGCCGGTCCCACAACCTCTTCACCAACACTGGCTGACCTTCCCGGCTCTTCCAACAACCTCAGCACCAACAGGGGCTGACCTTCCCGGCCCGTCCAACAACCTCTGCACCAACACGGGCTGACCTTCCCGGCCCGTCCAACAACCTCTGCACTAACACAGGCTGACCTTGCAGGACACCCAACAACCTCTGCACCAATACGTGCTGACCTTCCCAGCCTATCAACAACCTCTGCACCAACACGTGCTTACCTTCCAGGCTCGCCCAACAACCTCTGAACCAACACGGGCTGACCTTCCCGGCCCGTACAACAACCTCTGCACTAGCTCGTGCTGACCTTCACGGCCCTTGGTTGATGGGGTTCTGGGAGTTCTTCTACTCCCCAAGCCCGGCCCGAGGCCAGGCTTGACTTGTTAGAGTTTGGCCCACTAGGCTGTTGCTTGGAGCGGCCCGCAGGCCTACATACCCCCCACAGCCCGGTTGGTCCGGCACTGTAATTTGTGCCACGTTCATTTTAGATACCGATGCATTCTTATTTGTTTTCTGACCCTATTTCACCTTATTATTATTATTACTGGTTTCCTTTTTCATTTTAACTGCCGATCTGGCATATTTGTTGACTTGTGTGTGTTTATTGATGATGTTAACTGACCTTCCAGTTTTTCCAATTTGCTTGCTGTCGTTTCGCAGGAATTTTGTGTACACACCGATTCAGTTGACGACTTATCTGATATATTTGTTGCCCTCTCTGATCTACTTAGTGACCTCTCTGAGCTATATTTTAACCTTTTAGGGTCACTTCTGGAGCTTTCAGATCGACTACTTGGTAGTTTAGATCCACTTCTTGACCTTTTCGATTTACTTCTTGACTGTTTTGATCTACTTCTTGAACGTTTTGATTTACGTTTTGATATGCCCTCACAACAACCTCTGCACCAACACAGGCTGACCTTCCTGGCCCGTCCAACAACCTCTGCACCAACACGGGCTGACCTTCCTGGCCCGTCCAACAACCTCTGCACCAACACGGGCTGACCTTCCCGGCCCGTCCAACAACCTCTGCACCAACACGGGCTGACCTTCCCGGCCTGTCCAACAACCTCAATACCAACACGGGTTGATCTTCCCAACCCGTCCAACAATCTCTGGACCAAAACCAGCTGACCTTCCCGGCCCACCCAACAACCTCTGCACCAACACGGACTGACCTACGCTGCTCACCCAACAACTTCTGCACCAACACCAGCTGACCTTCCCGGCCCACCTAACAACCTCTGCACCAAAACTGGCTGACCTTCCTGGCTCACCCCACAACCTCTGCACCAACACGGGCTGACCTTCCCGGCCCGCCCAACAACCTCTGCACCAACATGGGCTGACCTTCCCGGCCCGGTCAACAACCTCTGCAACAACACGAGCTGACCTTCCCGGCTCTTCCAACAACCTCAGCACCAACAGGGGCTGACCTTCCCGGCCCGTCCAACAACCTCTGCACTAACACGGGCTGACCTTGCAGGACACCCAAAACCTCAGCACCAACACGGGTTGACCTTCCCAGCCTGCCCAACAACCTCTGCATCAAAACCTGCTGATCTTCCTAGCCCATCCTACAACCTCTGCACCAGCAAGTGCTGACCTTCCCGGCCGTCTAACAACCTCTGCACTGGCTCGTGCTGACCTTCCCGGCCGGCACAACAACCTCTGCACCAACATAGGCTGACCTTCCCGGCCCGTCCAACAACCTCTGCACCAACACGGGCTGACCTTCCCAGCCCGTCCAACAACCTCTGCACCAACACGGGCTGACCTTCCCGGCCCGCCCAACAACCTCTGCACCAACACGGGCTGACCTTCCCGGCCCGCCCAACAACCTCTGCACCAACATGGGCTGACCTTCCCGGCCCGCCCAACAACCTCTGCACCAACACGTGCTGACCTTCCCAGCCCGTCCAACAACCTCTGCATCAACACGGGCTGACCATCCCGGCCCGTCCAACAACCTCTGCACCAACACGGGCTGATCATCCCGGCCCGCCCAACAACCTCAGCACCAACACGGGCTGACCATCCCGGCCCGCCCAACAACCTCTGCACCAACACGGGCTGACCATCCCGGCCCGCCCAAAAACCTCTGCACCAACACGGGCTGACCTTCCCGGCCCGCCCAAAAACCTCTGCACCAACACGGGCTGACCATCCCGGCCCGCCCAAAAACCTCTGCACCAACACGGGCTGACCTTCCCGGCCCGCCTAACAACCTCAGCACCAACACGGGCTGACCATCCCGGCCCGCCCAACAACCTCTGCACCAACACGGGCTGATCTTCCCGGCCCGTCCAACAATCTCTGCACTAGCACGTGCTGACCTTCCCTGCCCGTCCAACATCCTCTGCACCAACACGGACTGACCTTCCCGGCCCGCATACCAACCTCTGCACCAACACGGGCTGACCTTCCTGGCCCGTCCAGTAACCTCTGGAAAAACACGGGTTGACCTTCCCGGCCCGCCCAACAACCTCTGCACCAACACAGGCTGACCTTCCCTGCCCGCCCAGCAACCTCTGCACTACTAGCTATGATCTTCCCGGCCCGTCCAATAACCTCTGCATCAGCACGTGCTGACATTCCCTGCCCGCCCAACAACCTCTGCACCAACACGGGCTGACCATCCCGGCCCGCCCGACAACCTCTGCACCAACACGGGCTGACCTTCCCGGCCCGCTCAACAACCTCTGCACCAACACGGGCTGACCTTCCCGGCCCGCCCAACAACCTCTGCTAAAATACGGGCTGACCTTCCCGCCCCGCCCAACAACATCTGCACCAACACGGGCTTAACTTCCCGGCTCACTAAACAACCTCAGCACCAACACGAGCTGACCTTCCCGGCCCATCACACAACCTCTGAACCAACACGGGCTGACCTTCCCGCCCCATCCAACAACCTCATCACCAAGACGGGCTAACCTTCCCGGCCCGTCCAACAACCTCTGCACTAGCTCGTGCTGACCTTTTCGGCCCGCACAACAACCTCTGCACCAACACAGGCTGACCTTCCCGGCCCGTCCAACAATCTCTGCACTAGGTCGTGCTGACCTTCCAGGCACGTACAACAACCTCTGCACCAACACAGGTTGACTTCTCCAGCCCTCCCAACAACCTCTGTACCAACACCAGCTGATCTTCACGGCCCATCCAACAACGCCCAACAAACTCTGCACAAACACGGGCTGACCTTCCCGGCCCGCCCGACAATCTCTGCACCAACACCAGCTGATCTTCTCGGCCCACCCAAAAACCTCTACACAAACACGGGCTGACCTTCGCAGCCTGCCCAACAACCTGTGCACCAACACGGGCTGACGTTCCCGGCCCGCTCAACAACCTCTGCACCAGCATCACCTGACCTTCCGGGCCCACCCAACAACCTCAGCACTGACACGGTGTGACCTTCCCGGATCACTTAACAACCTCTGCACCAACACGGGCCGACCTTCCCTGCTCATCCAACAACCTCTGCACCAACACGGGCTGACGTTCCCGGCCCGCCCAACAACCTCTGCACCAACACGGGCTGACCTTACTGGCCCGTCCAACAACCTCTGCATCAACACCAGCCGATTTTCTCGGCCCGTTCAACAACCTCTGCACCAACACGTGCTGACCTTCCTGGCAACCCCAACAACCTCTGCACCAACACGGGCTGACCATCCCAGCCCGTCAACCAACCTCTGCACCAACACGGGCTGACCTTCCCGGCCCGTCCACCAACCTCTGCACCAACACGGACTGATTATCCCGGCCCGCCCAACAACCTCTGCACCAACAAGGGCTGACCTTCCCAGCTCACCAAACAACTTCTGCGCCAACACGGGCTGACCATCCCAGTTCGTCCACCAAAATTTGCACCAACACGGACTGACCATCCCAGCCCGTCTACCAACCTCTGCACCAACACGGGCTGCCCTTCCCGGCCCGTCCACCAACCTCTGCACCAACACGGACTGATTATCCCGGCCCGCCCAACAACCCCTGCACCAACAAGGTCTTACCTTCCCAGCTCACCAAACAACTTCTGCGCCAACACGGGCTGACCATCCCAGTTCGTCCACCAACCTCTGCACCAACACGGGCTGACCTATCTGGCCCGTCCAACAACCTGTGCACCAACACGAGCTGATCTTCCCAGCCCGTCCAACAACCCCTGCACCAACACGGGCAGACCTTCCCGGCCCGTCCAACATCTTATGTACCTACAAGGCTGACCTTACCGGCCCGCTCAACAACGTCTGCACCAGCACGGGCTGACCATCCCGGCCCGCTCAACCTCTGCACCAACACCAGCTGACCTTCCCTGCCCGCCCAACAATCTCTGCACCAACATGGGCTGACCTTACCGGCCCGCCCAAGAACCTCTGCACCAACACCAGCTGATTTTCCCAGCCTGTCCAACAACCTCTACACCAGCACGTGCTGACCTTCCCGGCTCGCCCAACAACCTCTGCACAAACATGAGCTGACCTTCCCGGCTCACCCAACAACCTCTGCACCTACACGGACTGACCTTCCCGGCCCGGCTAACAATCTCAGCACCAACACGGGCTGACCTTCCTCGCCCGTCCAACAACCTGTGCACCAACACGTGCTGACCTTTCCGGCCCTCCAAACAACCTCTGCACCAAAACGGGCCGACCTTCCCTTCCCGTCCAACAACCTCTACACCAGCACATGCTGACCTTTCCAGCTCGCCCAACAACCTCTGCACCAACACGAGCTGACCTTCTGGGCCCGTCCAACAACCTCTGCACCAACACGTGCTGACCTTCCCGGCCCGCCCAACAACCTCTGCACCAATACGGGCTGATCTTCCCGGCCCGCCACACAACCTTTGCACTAACACGGGCTGACCTTACCTGCCCGCCCAAGAACCTCTGCACCAACACCAGCTGATTTTTCCAGCCCGTCCAACAACCTCTGCCCCAACACGGGCTGACCTTCCCGGCCCGTCCAACAACCTCTGCACTAGGTCGTGCTGACCTTCCCGGCCCGCACAACAACCTCTGCACCAACACAGGCTGACCTTCAAGGCCCGCCCATTAACCTCTGCACCAACACGGACTGACTTTCCCGGCCCGCCCAACATTCTCTGCACCATCATGGGCTGACCTTTCCGGCCAGCTCAACAACCTCAGCACCAACACGGGCAGACTTTCCCAGCTCCCCCAAGAACCTTTGCACCAACACGGGCTGACCTTCCCGGCCCGCCCAACAAACTCTGCACAAACACGAACTGATCTTCCCGGCCCCCCCAAAAACCTCTGCACAAACACGGGCTGACCTTCGCAGCCTGCCCAACAACCTGTGCACCAACACGGGCTGACGTTCCCGGCCTACCTTAACAACCTCTGCACCAGCATCACCTGACCTTCCGGGCCCACCCAACAACCTCCGTACTGACACGTTGTGACCTTCCCGGATCACTTAACAACCTCTGCACCAACACGGGCCTACCTTCCCTGCTCATCCAAAAACCTCTGCACCAACACGGGCTGACGTTCCCGGCCCGCCCAACAACCTCTGCACCAACACGGGCTGACCTTACTGGCCCGTCCAACAATCTCTGCACCAACACGGGCTGACCTTACTGGCCCGTCCAACAATCTCTGCACCAATACCAGCCGATTTTCCGGGCCCGTTCAACAACCTCTGCACCAACACGTGCTGACCTTCCTGGCAAGCCCAACAACCTCTGCACCAACACGGGCTGACCATCCCAGCCCGCCCAACAACCTCTGCACCAACATGGACTAATCTTCCCGGCCCGCCCAACAACCTCTGCACCAACACGGGCTGACCTTCCCAGCTCACCAAACAACCTCTGCACCAACACGGGCTGACCATCCCAGCCCGTCCACCAACCTCTGCACCAACACGGACTGATCTTCCCGGCCCGCCCAACAACCTCTGCACCTACACCAGGTGACCTCCCTGGCTCATCCAACACCCTCTGCACCAACACGGGCTGACCTTCCCAGCTCACCAAACAACCTCTGCACCAACACGGGCTGACCTTCCCGACCCACCCAACAACCTCTGCACCAGCACGGGCTGACCTTCCCGGCCCCCTCAACAACCTCTGCACCAACACGGGCTGACCTTCTCGACTCGCAAAACAACCTCTGCACCAACACGGGCTGACCTTCCCGACCCACCCAACAACCTCTGCACCAGCACGGGCTGACCTTCCCGGCCCCCTCAACAACCTCTGCACCAACACCTGCAGACCTTCCCTGCCCGCCCAACAATCTCTGCTCCAACACGGGCTGACCTTACCGGCCCGCCCAAGAACCTCTGCACCAACACCAGCTGATTTTCCCAGCCCGTCCAACAACCTCTACACCAGCACGTGCTGACCTTCCCGGCTCGCCCAACAACCTCTGCACAAACATGGGCTGACCTTCCCGGCTCACCCAACAACCTCTGCACCAACACGGGCTGACGTTCCCAGCTCACCCAACAACCTCTGCACCTACACGGGCTGACCATCCTCGCCCGTCCAACAACCTGTGCACCAACACGAGCTGATCCGCTCGGCCCGTCCGACAACCTCTGCACAAACACGGGCTGACCTTCCCGGCGCGTCCAACAATCTCTGCACTAGGTCGTGCTGACCTTCCCGGCCCGTACAACAACCTCTGCACCAACACAGGCTGACCTTTCCGGCCCTCCCAACAACCTCTGTACCAACACCAGCTGATCTTCACGGCCCATCCAACAACGCCCAACAAACTCTGCACAAACACGGGCTGACCTTCCTGGCCCGCCCGACAATCTCTGCACCAACACCAGCTGATCTTCCCGGCCCACCCAAAAACCTCTACACAAACACGGGCTGACCTTCGTAGCCTGCCCAACAACCTTGTGCACTAACACGGGCTGACGTTTCCGGCCCGCTCAACAACCTCTGCACCAGCATCACCTGACCTTCCGGGCCCACCCAACAACCTCCGCACTGACACGGTGTGACCTTCCCGGATCACTTAACAACCTCTGCACCAACACGGGCCGACCTTCCCTACTCATCCAACAACCTCTGCACCAACACGGGCTGACGTTCCCGGCCCGTCCAACAACCTCTGCACCAACACGGGCTGACCTTACTGGCCCGTCCAACAACCTCTGCATCAACACCAGCCGATTTTCCCGGCCCGTTCAACAACCTCTGCACCAACACGTGCTGACCTTCCTGGCAACCCCAACAACCTCTGCACCAACACGGGCTGACCATCCCAGCCCGTCCACCAACCTCTGCACCAACACGGGCTGACCTTCCCGGCCCGTCCACCAACCTCTGCACCAACACGGACTGATTATCCCGGGCCGCCCAACAACCTCTGCACCAACAAGGGCTGACGTTCCCAGCTCACCAAACAACTTCTGCGCCAACACGGGCTGACCATCCCAGTTCGTCCACCATCCTCTGCACCAACACGGGCTGACCATCCCAGCCCGTTCAACAACCTTTGCACCAACACGTGCTGACCTTCCTGGCAAGCCCAACAACCTCTGCACCTACACCAGCTGACCTCCCTGGCTCACCCAACAACCTCTGCACCAACACGGGCTGACCTATCCGGCCCGTCCAACAACCTGTGCACCAACACGAGCTGATCTTCCCAGCCCGTCCAACAACCCCTGCACCAACACGGGCAGACCTTCCCGGCCCGTCCAACATCTTATGTACCTACAAGGGCTGACCTTACCGGCCCGCTCAACAACGTCTGCACCAGCACGGGCTGACCATCCCGGCCCGCTCAACCTCTGCACCAACACCAGCTGACCTTCCCTGCCCGCCCAACAATCTCTGCACGAACATGGGCTGACCTTACCGGCCCGCCCAAGAACCTCTGCACCAACACCAGCTGATTTTCCCAGCCTGTCCAACAACCTCTACACCAGCACGTGCTGACCTTCCCGGCTCGCCCAACAACCTCTGCACAAACATGGGCTGACCTTCCCGGCTCACCCAACAACCTCTGCACCTACACGGACTGACCTTCCCGGCCCGGCTAACAATCTCAGCACCAACATGGGCTGACCTTCCTCGCCCGTCCAACAACCTGTGCACCAACACGAGCTGATCCGCCCGGCCCGTCCAACAACCTCTGCACAAACACAGGCTGATCTTCCCGGCCCGCCCAACAACCTCTGCACCAAAACGGGCTGACCTTCCCTTCCCGTCCAACAACCTCTACACCAGCACATGCTGACCTTCCCAGCTCGCCCAACAACCTCTGCACCAACACGAGCTGACCTTCCGGGCCCGTCCAACAACCTCTGCACCAACACGTGCTGACCTTCCCGGCCCGCCCAACAACCTCTGCACCAATACGGGCTGACCTTCCCGGCCCGCCACACAACCTTTGCACTAACACGGGCTGACCTTACCGGCCCGCCCTAGAACCTCTGCACCAACACCAGCTGATTTTCCCAGCCCGTCCAACAACCTCTGCCCCAACACGGGCTGACCTTCCCGGCCCGTCCAACAACCTCTGCACTAGGTCGTGCTGACCTTCCCGGCCCGCACAACAACCTCTGCACCAACACAGGCTGACCTTCCCGGCCCGTCCAACAACCTCTGCACCAATACGGGCTGACCTTCCCGGCCCTCCCAACAACCTCTGCACCGACACCAGCTGATCTTCCCGGCCCATCCAACAACCTCTACAACAGCAAGTGCTGACCTTCAAGGCCCGCCCATTAACCTCTGCACCAACACGGGCTGACTTTCCCGGCGCGCCCAACATTCTCTGCACCATCATGGGTTGACCTTTCCGGCCAGCTCAACAACCTCAGCACCAACACGGGCAGACTTTCCCAGCTCCCCCAAGAACCTTTGCACGAACACGGGCTGACCTTCCCGGCCCGCCCAACAAACTCTGCACAAACACGAACTGATCTTCCCGGGCCACCCAAAAACCTCTGCACAAACACGGGCTGACCTTCGCAGCCTGCCCAACAACCTGTGCACCAACACGGGCTGACGTTCCCGGCCTGCTTAACAACCTCTGCACCAGCATCACCTGACCTCGTAGCCTGGTGGATAGCGCGCAGGATTCGTAATTCTGTGGCGCGGGTTCGATTCCCGCACGAGGCAGAAACAAATGGGCAAAGTTTCTTTCACCCTGAATGCCCCTGTTACCTAGCAGTAAATAGGTACCTGGGAGTTAGTCAGCTGTCACGGGCTGCTTCCTGGGGGTGGAGGCCTGGTCGAGGACCGGGCCGCGGGGACACTAAAGCCCCGAAATCATCTCAAGATAACCTCAAGATAACCTTCCGGGCCCACCCAACAACCTCCGTACTGACACGTTGTGACCTTCCCGGATCACTTAACAACCTCTGCACCAACACGGGCCTACCTTCCCTGCTCATCCAACAACCTCTGCACCAACACGGGCTGACGTTCCCGGCCCGCCCAACAACCTCTGCACCAACATGGGCTGACCTTCCCGGCTCACCCAACAACCTCTGCACCAACACGGGCTGACGTTCCCAGCTCACCCAACAACCTCTGCACCTACACGGGCTGACTATCCTCGCCCGTCCAACAACCTGTGCACCAACACGAGCTGATCCGCTCGGCCCGTCCGACAACCCCTGCACAAACACGGGCTGACCTTCCCTTCCCGTCCAACAACCTCTACACCAGCACGTGCTGACCTTCCCAGCTCGCCCAACATCCTCTGCACCAACACGAGCTGACCTTCCGGGCCCGTCCAACAACCTCTGCACGAACACGTGCTGACCTTCCCGGCCCGCCCAACAACCTCTGCACCAATACGGGCTGACCTTCCCGGCCTGCCAAACAATCTTTGCACCAACACGGGCTGACCTTACCGGCCCGCCCAAGAACCTCTGCACCAACTGATTTTCCCAGCCCGTCCAACAACCTCTGCACCAACACGGGTTGACCTTCCGGGCCCGTCCAACAAGGTCAGCACGGGCTGACCTTGCCGGCCCGCCAAACAACCTCTGAACCAATACGGGCTGACCTTCCCGGCCCGCCCAACAACCTCTGCACCAACACGGGCTGAAGTTCCCAGCCTGTCCAACAACCTCTGCACCAGCAAGTGCTGACCTTCCCGGCTCGCTCGACAACCTCTGCACCAACAAGGACTGACCTTCCCGGGCCTGCTACCAACCTCTGCACCAACAAGGTCTGACCTTCCCGGGCCTGCTACCAACCTCTTCACCAACACGGGTTGACCTTCCCAGCCCGCCTAACAGTATCTGAACCAACACGGGCTGACCTTACCGGCCCGCCCAACAATCTCTGCACGAAAACCAGCTTACATTCCCGGCCCGTCCAACAACCTCTGCACCAACACGGGCTGACCTTTTCGACCCAGGCAACAACCTCTGCATCAACACCAGCTGACCTTCCCGCCCCACGTAATAACCTCTGCACCAACACAGGCTGACCTTCCCAGCCTGTCCAACAACCTTTGCTTTGACATGGGCTGACCTTCACTGCCCGGCCAACAACCTCTGCACCAACACGGACTGAGCTTCCCGACTCGCCCAACAACCTCTGCACCAACTCCAGCTGACCTTCCCGGCCTCCCAACAACCTCTGCATCAACACGCGCTGATCTTCTTTCTCGTCTAATAACCTCTGCACCAACAGGGTCTGACCTTCTTTCTCGCCCAATAACCTCTGCACCAACACGGGCAGACCTTCCCGGACCGCCCAAATACCTCTGCACCAACAGCAGCTGACCTTCCTGACCCGCCCAACAACACGGGCTGATCTTCCTAACCCGCCCAACAACCCTTTGCATCAACACCAGCTGGTCTTCCCGGCCCACCCAACAACCTCTGCACCAACACGGGCAGACCTTCCCGGACCGCCCAAATACCTCTGCACCAACAGCAGCTGACCTTCCTGACCCGCCCAACAACCTCTGCAACAACACGGGCTGATCTTCCTAACCCGCCCAACAACCCTTTGCATCAACACCAGCTGGTCTTCCCGGCCCACCCAACAAACTCTGTACCAACACCAGCTAAACTTCCTGGCCCGTCAAACAACCTCAGCACCAACACGGGCTGACCTTCCTTCCCGCCCAACAACCTTTACACCAACACAGGCTGACCTTCCCAGCCCTCCCAACAACCTCTGCACCAACACCAGCTGACCTTCCCGGCCCGTCAAACAACTTCTGCACCAAACATGTGCAGACCTCTCCAGCCCGCCCTACAACCTCTGCACCAACACAAGCTGACCTTCCCGGCCCATCCAACATCCTCTGCATCAACACGGGCTGACCTTCCTGGCCCTGCAAACAACCTCTGCACCAACACGGGCTGACCTTCCCGGCCCGTCCATGCACCAACACAGGCTGACCTTTACGGCCCATCTAACAACCTCCGCAACAACACGGGCTGACCACACACACACACACACACGTTCGTTCGTTCGGGTCACGTTGCGCCGCGCTCGTCAATAAGGCTTCATATTTCGGGACATCAGAGGGATACATGGGAAATTCGGTGTTCAGTGATAATACAAAGTGCAACACACCATTTTGAAACTAGAAAACTTATGGATAGTGTCCGATAGTGCATATTAGACAAGATCAGGGGTACGACATCAGTGCCAGGACAAGCACGTGGGCCACTGCACGGTCAGAGTGTACACAACTAGATGTGATAGTGAAGATCATAACAAATAGTGAATAGGATAGTGAAGAAGTGATTCTAAACGTGTGGCATTGAACTATATCGGTGCTAAGAGGAATAAGGAGCAGAATACTGGTGATATATAGTGACAAGTTGGAGGGACCTACGCCTGGCAGCGGTGTGGATGGAGACAGCAGGCCTACACACCACTGTCAACAGTACTTAACACCTGTTTGTGCTGCGGGATGTTTTGAATTGGCGGAAAGGTAAGGCCTCTCACAAAGTCAGTCAGTCAATTGGTGTACAGTGTTATTGCCTTTTAATAGTTAGTAAGTTAACAAACTGAAACGAATATCAAGGGAAATGTGTGGCTCATGTGGGAACTAGTTTCCTGACACCCAAGTGTGAAAAACACTCCGCCCTACACCGAGACAACTCCCCCCCCCCCTTCTCTCACCCCCACCCCCTCCCACCAGACCAACAACAGTAAACAAGGCCTCCCAACCATATGGTCAACATATAACCTCACCACTCTAATCCCCACACACATCCTCGCCATCCCCTCCCTCTCTCCCACCTCCCCCCCATTCAGTTCACACTCAGACACACCTATCTCTCCCCCTCCCTCCCCCCCCCCCTCCCTTCCTCTCCCCCCTCTCTCTCTCTCTCCCCCTTTTCTCTCCCCCCTCTTTCCTCCCCCCCCTCTCTCTCTCTCTCTCTCTCTCTCTCTCTCTCTCTCTCTCTCTCTCTCTCTCTCTCTCTCTCTCTCTCTCTCAGGCAAGACATGGAAGGGACACGAACTCGGGCTTACATACGCAGGATGTCAATCGCGGCTGGAACAAATTCAAAGGATGGGGGGGAACAGGAAGACTGGATGAAGGAAGTACTCCAGCAAATACGGAATGACTTCAGTGAAGGACTGAGGGTAATGAGGGAGACAGTAGCCAACCTGCAAGATGAGCTAAAGGCAGCAAAGGAGGAGATAAGAAGCCTAAAGGAGACTCTTCCACAATACCAGACACAAACCGTGCCTCAGGGAGACAGGAATGCTACTGTGGAGGGGACCTCCACACCTCAGCTCTCATTTGCTGAAATACTTAAAACGAGCCCTGTAGCTATGTCTGCAGTTAAGGAAGTTGCCATGGAAGTGGCCTCCTCTCAGGAAGCAGCTAGGTGTACTAGCCGGCTGATAGAGAGAAGTATACTTCTCTCTATAGAGCAGTAGAGCAGTAGTAGTAGCAGGCATTAAAGAGCAAACAGGGATCAGACCAAAGGAGCGGAGAGACAAGGACAAACACATGGTTAAAGAGATCCTTAAAGAGGTAGGGATGGAGGGAGCTGAACAAAATGTTGAAAAGGTTTTCAGGCTTGGAAAGTACAACAGGGACAGAGACCGAATGATTAAGGTGGTTTTCATGAGCGAAATCGCGAAAGAAGAACTGTTAGAAAGGAAGTGCTGTCTAGCAAATGTAGAGAAGTTCAAAAGAGTATTCCTGCAGAGGGATATGACAAGGGAAGAGAAAATGCAGGCAGCAGACGCGAGGAAGGAGCGCAGGGAGACAGAAAGGAATCGAGGAGCCACACCCCCGATCCCTACAATCCAAGAGGGGAATGGGGAACCCTCCTCAAACAGTGCACTAGCCACAGGGAGTGCGGCACCACCCCCACATTCTACCCAACAGACACCCTACCTGCTCCAACCCCTGTCAGCCCCCCACTAAGCACTCCCCCCACCCACCCCTCTCCTCCCACTCACCCCCCTCCTCCCACTCCCCCCTCCCCCCAGGACCTCCCTTCTCCCCCATCCCCCAAGCCCTCCCTTCTCCCAAATGCCCTCCTGTTTCTCCCACCCACAAGCCCTCCATTCTCCCTCGTCCCCCTAAGCCCCCCACTCTCCCCTACCCCACCTAACTCTTCCCCTCCCCACCACTTCCCAAAACCCTCCCTTCCTCCTCAACCACCTCAGCCTTCCCTTTCCCTCCACGCCCCCCAAGCCCTCCCCACTTTACTGCCCCCCCAAACCCCCCTTTCTCCCCCATCCCCCCAAACCTCCCCCTCTCACCCCCCCAACCCTCCCCCTTTCACCCCCCCAACCCTCCCCCTCTCACCCACCCCCCCAACCCTCCCCCCTTCACCCACTCCCCCTAACCCCCCCTCCCCCCCCTCACCCGCTCCCCCTACCCTCCACCTCCCCAAGCCCTTCCTCCTCTACCAGATCCTCCCAGCTCCCGCTCACCCCAGACCCCACAGGCTCCCCCCAGAGGAGAAGCAGAAGAGAGTCAGTTTCAGGGCAATGTACTCGAACATAGATGGGATCACAAGCAAGGCAAGTGAACTAAGGGAAAGAGCACAAGAAGTGAACCCAGATGTAATCGGACTCACTGAAACAAAACTCTCTGGAATCATAACGAATGCCGTGTTTTCCCAGGAGTACACAGTAATAAGGAAAGAGAGGGAAGGTAGGGGAGGAGGCGGAGTGGCCCTACTCATGAGAAAGGAATGGAGTTTTAAGGAGATGGATATCCCGGGCTGTGAGGGTTTCAGAGACTACATAGCAGGCACCATGACAATGGGAGGTCCAAGGATAGTAGTAGCAGTAATATATAACCCTCCACCAAATGACAGAAGACCCAGTCAAGAGTACGAAAACAACAACATGGCAGTTAACACTATAATTGAGAGGGCAGCCTCTGCTGCCTGTAGAAATAGATCCCACCTGCTCATCATGGGGAACTTCAATCACGGCAGGATTGATTGGGAGAACAAGGAACCACATGGAGGCGAGGATACGTGGAGAGCCAAACTACTGGAGGTGGTGACTAGAAACTTCTTAACCCAGCATGTCAGAGAACCCACAAGGATGAGAGGAAATGACGAACCAGCGAGACTCGACCTGGTCTTCACCCTGAACGACTCTGACATAAGATAAATCGGTTTTGAGGCCCCACTAGGAATGAGCGACCACAGTGTATTGGTGTTTGAGTACCTGATTGAAGAAGGGCTATTGAACTCGAGGAGGGATACCGAAACCAAAAGGTTAGCTTACCGAAAGGGAAATTATGAGGAGATAAGAAAATTCCTAACAGATGTAGCATGGGAAACAGAGCTCAGGGATAAGACGGCCCAAGATATGATGGACTACATCACGCAAAAATGAAAGGCCGCAGCAAACAAGTTTGACCCAGTCCAAAAGGAAAACAGTGAAATGAAGATGAGAAACCCATGGTTTAATCAGAGATGTAGGCTAGATAAGCAGCAAAGTAAAAGGGCATGGAGAAACTATAGGAATAACAGGACACTGGAGAGCAGAGAAAGATACCAGAATGCCAGGAATGAATATGTCAGGATGAGAAGAGAGGCAGAAAAACAATACGAAAATGACATCGCAAGCAAGGCAAAGACTCAGCCTAAACTGCTGCATAGCCACATCAGGAGAAAAACAACAGTAAAGGAACAGGTTATGAAATTAAGGATAGGGGCAGAAGGATTCACTACAAACGACAAGGAAGTGTGTGAGGAACTGAATATGAAATTCCAAGAGGTCTTCACCTTAGAGCAAGGAGAAATCCCAGAGATAAGAGAGGGAATAGCTAACCAGGAACCACTGGAAGAGTTTGAGATTACCAGCGGGGAAGTAAGGAAGTGTTTACTAGAGTTGGATGTGACAAAGGCTATAGACCCAGATGGAATCTCCCCTTGGATACTAAAGGAAGGAGCAGAAGAACTGTGCCTCCCACTCTCCATAGCGTATAACAAATCACTGGCAACAGGGGAACTGCCAGAAATTTGGAAAGCAGCTAACGTAGTCCCGATATACAAGAAAGGGGATAGACAGGAGGCACTGAATTACAGGCCAGTGACCCTAACTTGCATACCATGCAAGATGATGGAGAAGATTGTGCGAAGAAAGCTAGTGGAGCACCTGGAGCGAAAGAACTTTGTAACACAGCATCAACATGGATTCAGGAATGGCAGGTCCCGCCTCACAGGGTTACTTGAATTCTACGACCAGGCAACAAAAATAAGGCAAGAAAGAGAAGGGTGGGCAGACTGCATATTTTTGGATTGTCAGAAAGCCTTTGATACAGTGCCACACAAGAGGCTAGTGAAAAAACTGGAGATGCAGGCTGGAGTGAAAGGGAAGGTACTCCGTTGGATACAGGAGTACCTAAGTAACAGGAGACAACGAGTCAGTGTGAGGGGTGAGGTCTCAGATTGGCGAGACGTTACGAGTGGAATACCGCAGGGGTCGGTCCTTGGACCTATACTGTTTCTGATATATGTAAATGATCTCCCAGAGGGTATAGAATCGTTTCTCTCAATGTTTGCCGATGATGCAAAAATTATGAGAAGGATTGAAACTGAGGACGATAGTAAGAGGCTACAAGATGACCTAGACAGACTGAGTGAATGGTCCAACAAATGGCTGTTGAAGTTCAACCCGAGTAAATGCAAAAAAATGAAAATAGGCAGTGGAAATAGGAGGCCAGATACAGGATACAGAATAGGAGATGAAGTACTTAATGAAACGAACAGAGAGAAAGATCTAGGAGTTGATATCACACCAAACCTGTCTCTTGAAGCCCACATAAAAAGAATAACGTCTGCGGCATATGCGAGGCTGGCTAACATCAGAACAGCGTTCAGGAACCTGTGTAAGGAATCATTCAGAATCTTGTACACCACATATGTAAGACCAATCCTGGAGTATGCGGCCCCAGCATGGAGCCCGTACCTTGTCAAGCATAAGACGAAGCTGGAAAAAGTCTAAAGGTATGCCACTAGACTAGTCCCAGAACTAAGAGGCATGAGTTACGAGGAAGGGCTGCGGGAAATGCATCTTACGACACTGGAAGACAGAAGAGTAGGGAAGACATGATCACAACCTACAAAATCCTCAGAGGAATCGACCGGGTAAACAAGGATAAACTATTCAACACTGGTGGGACGCGAACAAGGGGACACAGGTGGAAACTGAGTACCCACATGAGCCACAGAGACGTTAGAAGGAACTTTTTCAGTGTCAGAGTAGTTAACGGATGGAATGCATTAGGCAGTGATGTGGTGGAGGCTGACTCCATACACTGTTTCAAATGTAGATGTGATAGAGCCCAGTAGGCTCAGGAATCTGTACACCAGTTGATTGACAGTTGAGAGGCGGGACCAAAGAGCCAAAGCTCAACCCCCGCAAGCACAAATAGGTGAGTACAAATAGGTGAGTACACACACCACACACACACACACACACACACACACACACACACACACACACACACACACACACACACACACACACACACACACACACACACACACACACACACACACACACACACACACACACACACACACACATCACACACATCACACACATCACACACATCACACACATCACACACATCACACACATCACACACACACACATCACACACATCACACACATCACACACACACACACACACACACACACATCACACACATCACACACATCACACACACACACACACACACACACACACACATCACACATCACACATCACACACATCACACACATATTTGAAAGAACTTTTTTAGTGTCAGAGTGGTTGACAAATGGAATGCATTAGGAAGTGATGTGGTGGAGGCTGACTCCATACACAGTTTCAAGTGTAGATATGATAGAGCCCGATAGGCTCATGAATCTGTACACCTGTTGATTGACGGTTGAGAGGCAGGACCAAAGAGCTAGAGCTCAACCCCCGCAAACACAACTAGGTGAGTACACATCCTCCCAGGTCGCATCCTCCCCAACTCAGCCCTCCTATACCTCCCCCCTGCCTCAGCCCCCCAAAACTCACCTGCTTCATCCCCCCAAAGCACCCCTGTCCCTTCCACATTTGCACCTCCCCAACGATTCCCCTGCCCCTGCTACATCACACCTGTCAACGATCCCAGTGGGTCAAGCCATGCCCTCCCCAAACCCACCTTCCCATCCCCCCTCCCCTACAACCCCTTCCTACACCCCTGCCTCTTCTACCTCATTGCCTTCAATTCCATCTGCTCCATCCCAGCTTCCACTGCACTCCTCTTACACTCACCCCCAAACCCCACCCAACCGTCACCCCTCCTATGCACCTCAAGCCCACATTTAACATTCTCACCTTGTGACCCCCTAACACCTTCCCCCATCTCTCTCTCTTCCCCTCTTCTACCCCAAAACCCCCACCTACGCCCATTTCCCCCCTACTAATACACCCTCTCTTCTACTCCCAGCACCTATGCTCCATTCTCCTCTCAGCCCTCTGCCCTCAATATCCCTCTCCCCCCCCCCCAACCTCTCAACCTCTATCTGACTCTCAGTCTCACTCTATTTCTAAACCCCCCTATGCTTTTCAGACCCCTTACTTTCAGACCCATTATGCCCTTTCTACCCCCCTAGATGCCCAGACCCCATTCGCCTACCAGGCACTCCCAGGCACCCCCCTAGCACCTCCCCATTCACCCCCACAGCCCCCACTCGCCCCCCAGACACCCCCCAGTTTCCCCCAGACCCCTGGTGAAAGATGGAAATCTGACACCCGAGTTTCCAAGAAGAGTCTCAAGGTTTGGTACACCAATGCTGATGGGTTAGCCAATAAAGCAGAAGAGATAAAAGAAAGAGTTAGTGAGGCAGACCCAGACATAGTGGCAATAGTGGAAACTAAAATAAATGGCATGATCTCGGATGCAATCTTTCCAGAGGGGTACCAGGTGATAAGAAAAGAAAGGACACAGAGACAGGGAGGGAGAGTGGCACTCCTAATAAAGCGGAAATGGAAGTTTGATGAGCTGGAAAATCCGGGTACCAATGAAAGCACGATCTTCATACATGGAACTCTGACAGTGGATGGGAAGAAGATTGTAATCTTGATACTCTACAATCCCTCACCAAACAGTAGAAGGCCCAGGCAGGAGTACGAGGACAGCAACAAGACATGTATAGATGAACTGCAGAGGGCAGCAACTATAGCGCATAGAATGAGAGCGAAGCTGCTGGTCATGGGGGACCTAAATCATGGAGTGATAGATTGGGAAACGAGGAATCGTCATGGCGTGGAGGAGACCTGGGGAGCGAAGCTGGTAGTTGTTATTGACAGGAATTTCCTAACACAGCATGTGAAGGAAGATACTAGGGAAAGAGGAGGGGATACGCCCAGCCTATTAGATCTCATTTTCACCCAGAATGTAGAAGACATCGAGCAGTTGGAACATGAAATACCACTAGGAGCCAGTGACCATTGTGTCCTAGTCTTTGACTACATGATGGAGCTTAAAATTGTGACCAAAGGACAAGAGGTCTGGGAAAGAAGACTTGATTACAGAAAAGGGGACTACAGAAGGATAATGGACTACCTGGGAGAAGTGCAGTGGGAGGAAGAACTTAGAGGAAAAACAGTGCAAGGTATGATGAACCAAGTCATATTGAAATGCAAGGAGGCTGAAGAGAGATTTATTCCAACAATAAAGGAAAAAAGCAGGAGGGAATATAATAACCCATGGTTTAATAGACAGTGTCAGGAAGCAAAGGTGAGAAGCAGGAGGGAGTGGAGGAAGTACAGAAGACAAAGGACAGAGGACAACAGGATTAGATGTAACAGAGCTAGGAATGATTACATTAACATAAGACGAGTGTCGGAAAGAAATTATGAGAATGATATTGCAGTCAAAGCGAAAAAGTAACCTAAACTACTACATAGCCATATAAGAAGGAAGATGTCGGTAAATGACCAAGTGGCAAGACTGAGGGAAAACAGAAGGGGCATATACAGAAAACGACAAGAAAATCTGCGAGGTACTGAATGCAAAATTCCATGGAGTCTTCACAACCGAGCCTGAGCAGCTCCCATTGTTAGAAGCGATTACCCTAGATGAAAGACTATCAGATATAGAGGTGACAGCAGAGGAGGTAATGAAACAGTTGACAACACTGGATGCAAATAAAGCTGTTGGACCAGACAAAGTATCACCGTGGATACTTAAAGAGGCAGCGCAGGCTCTCAGCGTGCCTCTGGCAATGATCTTTAATGAGTCACTTATGTCGGGAGAATTGCCCAGTTGCTGGAAGGAGGGAAATGTCGTACCGATTTTCAAGAAAGGTGATAGGGAGGAGGCACTTAACTACAGACCCATATCACTGACAAGCATCCCCTGCAAAATACTTGAAAGAATAATTAGGCTAAGACTTGTTGAGCACCTGGAGAGCATTGGGTTTGTAAACAAGCTCCAACATGGGTTCTGGACAGGGAAATCATGCCTAACAAACCTTTTAGAATTCTATGATAAAGTAACAAGGATAAGGCAGGACAGAGAAGGCTGGGCAGACTGCATATTTCTTGACTGCCAAAAGGCCTTTGATACAATACCGCACATGAGACTGCTATACAAACTTGAGAGGCAGGCAGGAGTAAGCAGAAAGGCCCTAGCATGGGTAAGGAACTACCTAACAGGAAGGAGCCAGAGGGTAATGGTAAGGGGCGAGAAGTCGGACTGGTGAACAGTAACAAGTGGAGTACCTCAAGGATCGGTGCTGGGACCAATCCTCTTTCTAATTTACGTAAATGATATGTTTACAGGAGTGGAATCATACATGTCAATGTTTGCAGATGACGCAAAATTAATGAGAAGAGTTGAGACAGACGAGGATTGTAGGATCCTCCAAGAGGACTTAAACAGGTTGCAGAGATGGTCAGGGAAATGGCTACTGGAGTTTAACACCAGTAAATGTAAAGTTATGGAAATGGGATCAGGTGATAGGAGACCAAAGGGACAGTACACAATGAAGGGGAACAGCCTACCTGTAACGATTCGAGAAAGAGACTTGGGAGTGGATGTGACACCTTATCTAACTCCTGAGGCACATATAAATAGGATAACGACAGCAGCGTACTCTACACTGGCGAAAATTAGAACTTCATTCAGAAACCTAAATGAGGAGGTTTTTAGGGCGCTTTACACTGCCTACGTGAGACCCGTCTTATAGTATGCCGCGCCATCATGGAGCCCCCACCTGAAGAAACACATAAAGAAACTGGAGAAGGTCCAGAGGTTTGCGACGAGGCTTGTCCCAGAGTTACGAGGGATGGGATATGAAGAACGTCTGCAGGAACTGAACCTTACGACACTAGAGAAAGAAGGGAGAGAGGAGATATGATAGGGACATATAAAATACTCAGAGGAATTGACAAAGTGGAAATAGATGAAATGTTCACACGTAATAATAACAGAACGAGGGGATATGGGTGGAAACTGGAAACTCAGATGAGTCACAGAGATGTTAGGAAGTTTTCTTTTAGCGTGAGAGTAGTGGAAAAATGGAATGCACTTGAGGAACAGGTTGTGGAAGCAAATACTATTCATACTTTTAAAACTAGGTATGATAGGGAAATGGGACAGGAGTCATTGCCGTAAACAACCGATAGCTGGAAAGGATCCAAGAGTCAATGCTCGATCCTGCAAGCACAAATAGGTGAGTACAAATAGGTGAGTACACACACACACACACACACACACACACACACACACACACACACACACACACACACACACACACACACACACACACACACACACACACACACACACACACACACACACCCTACACACACTCACACACACACACATACACCCTACACACACTCACACACACATACACACACACACACATACACACACACACACACACACACACACACACACACACACACACACACACACACACACACACACACACACACACACACACACACACACACACACACACACACACACACACACACACACACACACACACACTCACACACAGAGGGACAGGACGAAGGAGGAGAGAGCCAGGGCAGCAGAGGCAAGGAGGAAGCGCAGGGAGGGAGAAGCTAACCAGGAAATCACAGCCCCCAACACAACAGTCCTAGAGACAAGAGGCGAACCCAAAACCAGCATCCCAGCAACACCAGAGGGGAGAGCAACCCCACCACCCCCCTCTGCATAGAAACCCTCCCTTCCCCTCACCCTACCTGCCCCCACCCAACCCTCCCTCCCCCCCCCACCCCATTCTTACCCTGTCATCCCTTCCCCATTCCCATCATGTCCCCCCTCCCACCTTTCCCCCCCTGTCCCCCCTCCCCCTTCATCCCATGCCCTTTCTATCCCTCCTCCCCCCTCACAGCGTATCCTCCATGTCCCCCCTATCTCCTTAACCCACACCCTACCTGTCCCCCCTTCCATGAAACCCCCACCCCTCACCCCAAACTCCCCTGAAACCCTGCAAACCACCTCATAGATCATCTCACCCACTGAAAAGCTTCCCACACCAGCAGAATGCTCGCCAAGAAAGGGACAAGAAAATGAACAGAAGAAAGTGAGCTTCAAGGCAATGTACACTAACATAGATGGAATTACAAATTAAACAAGTGAACTCGGAGAATGGGCACTAGAAGAAAACCCAGACATAATAACACTCACAGAAACAAAGCTAACAAACACCATAACAAACACAGTGTTTCCACAGGGCTACTATGTAGTGAGGAAAGAGAGAGAAGGGAGAGGAGGAGGTGGTGTAGCTTTGCTACTAAGAGAAGGTTTGAGTTTCGAAGAGATGGTAATTCAGAACTGTGATGGTTTCAGTGACTACATATCAGGCACCATAGCAACTGGAGAACAGAAAATTATAGTAGTAGTCATATATAATCCCCCACCGAATGTCAGAAGACCCAGACAGCAATATGATAGAAACAACTTGGCCACCATCAATATAATAGAGAGAGCAGCTTCTGTGGCTAGCAGGAACGGATCCAGGCTACTAATCATGGGAGACTTCAACCATGGAAAGATAGATTGGGGGAACAGAGACCCACATGGAGGCCCAGACACATGGGGAGCTAAGCTGCTGGATGTGGCAACAAGAAACTTTCTAAGTCAACACGTCAAGGGACCGACAAGAACGAGGGGAGTGGATGAACCAGCCTTGCTTGATCTGATATTTACTTTAAATGAGTCGGATATAAGGGAAGTTAAGTTGGAAGCCCCCTTGGGAATGAGTGATCATAGTGTATTGAGCTTTGAGTACCTGGTTGAGCTAGGAATTATCACCCCCAAGAAAGAACTGGGAAACAAAGGGCTGGCCTACCGAAAGAGAAACTATGAGGAGATGAATAAATTCCTATGGGATATATATTGGGACACAGAACTCGGAACCAAGTTCGTACAAAACATGATGGACTATGTCACCCAAAAATGTTAGGAGGCTGTAAGCAGGTTTGTCCCAGCCCAACAGGAAAAAACAGAGAAGCAAAGGAAGAATCCGTGGTTTAATAGGGAATGTATGAAAGCAAAGGAGCTGAACAAAAGGGCATGGAGGAACTTCCGTAATAACAGAACACCAGAAAGTAGAGAGAGATACCAGAGAACCAGGAACGAGTATGTTAGTGTGAGAAGAGCAGCTGAGAAAAGGTATAAAAATGATATAGCTAATAAAACCAAGACCGAACCAAAGCTACTACACAGTCACATCAGGAGGAAGACAACAGTGAAGGAACAGGTGATGAAACTTAGGGTGGGCGAGGACAGGTACACAGAGAATGACAAATAGGTGTGTGAAGAACTCAACAAAAGGTTCCAGGAGGTCTTTACAATAGAACAGGGAGAAGTCACGGCGCTAGGAGAGGTGGCAGCAAACCAGGTGACCTTGGAAAGGTTCGAAATTACAAGAGATGAGGTCAAGAAGCACCTATTGGAGCTGGATGTGAGAAAAGCTGTTGGGCCGGATGGAATCTCACCATGGGTATTGAAAGAGTGTGCAGGAGCACTTTGCTTGCCACTCTCCATAGTGTATAGTAGGTCACTGGAAACAGGAGACCTACCAGAAGTATGGGAGACTGCTAATGTAGTACCAATAATTAAAAAGGGTGACAGACAAGAGGCACTGAACTACAGGCCAGTATCCTTAACTTGTATACCATGCAAGGTGATGGAGAAGATTGTGAGAAAAAACCTAGTAACACATCTGGAGAGAAGAGACTTCGTGACAACCCATCTTCATGGGTTCAGGGAGGGTAAATCTTGCCTTACAGGCTTGATAGAATTCTATGATCAGGTGACAAAGATTAAGCAAGAAAGAGAAGGATGGGCGGACTGCATTTTTTTGGACTGTCGGAAAGCCTTTGACACAGTACCCCATAAAAGGTTGATGCATAAGCTGGAGAAACAGGCAGGAGTAACTGGTAGGGCGCTCCAGTGGAAAAGGGAGTACCTAAGCAATAGGAAGCAGAGAGTTATAGTGAGGGGTGAGACCTCAGAATGGCGTGAAGTCACCAGTGGAGTCCCACAGGGCTCTGTGCTTGGACCTATCCTGTTTCTGATATACGTAAATGATCTCCCAGAGGGTATAGACTCATTCCTCTCAATGTTTGCTGACGACGCCAAAATTATGAGAAGGATTAAGACAGAGGAGGACAGCTTGAGGCTTCAAGAAGTCCTGGACAAGCTGCAGGAATGGTCGAACAAATGGATGTTAGAGTTTAACCCAAGCAAATGTAATGAAGATAGGGGTAGGAATCAGGAGACCAGATACAAGGTATCACTTGGGAGATGAAATACTTCAAGAGTCAGAGAGAGAGAAAGACCTGGGGGTTGATATCACGCCAGACTTGTCCCCTGAAGCTCATATCAAGAGGATAACATCAGCAGCATATGCCAGGTTAGCTAACATAAGAACGGCCTTTAGAAACTTGTGTAAGGAATCTTTCAGAACATTATATACCACATATGTCAGACCAATCCTGGAGTATGCGGCTCCAGCATGGAGTCCATATCTAGTCAAGCATAAGACTAAACTGGAAAAGGTTCAAAGGTTTGCCACTAGACTAGTACCCGAGCTGAGAGGTATGAGCTACGAGGAGAGACTACGGGAATTGAACCTCACTTCGTTGGAAGACAGAAGAGCTAGGGGGGACATGATCACCACATTCAAGATTCTCAAGGGAATCGACAGGGTTGATAAAGACAGGCTATTTAACACAAGGGGCACACGCACTAGGGGACACAGGTGGAAACTGAGTGCCCAAATGAGCCACAGAGATATTAGAAAGAACTTTTTTAGTGTCAGAGTGGTTGACAAATGGAATGCATTAGGAAGTGATGTGGTGGAGGCTGACTCCATACACAGTTTCAAGTGTAGATATGATAGAGCCCAAAAGGCTCAGGAACCTGTACACCTGTTGATTGACGGTTGAGAGGCGGGACCAAAGAGCCAGAGCTCAACCCCCGCAAGCACAACTAGGTGAGTAACTAGGTGAGTACACACACACACACACACACACACACACACACACACACACACACACACACACACACACACACACACACACACACACACACACACACACACACGCACATACACACATATACAGGGTCGAGTCGAGTCAGCCGTCGAGGGAGGCTCGCGGGGTCGCACTCTACGAAAAACGCCAATATTTTTTGGTTAATTAAGGCTATAGTGACAAATCACAGATCTAGGAGTATCACAAAGTGTATAACCTCCGCGAAATAGGAAAGAAAAATACCGTGCTATCACTAGAACTTTGTGTTAAACAGTGAATTTACCAGACAGGCCACGTGGAAGGGCCACGAGGCTTTGTTTACATTTGGGCTCCAGTGATCAGTGGTACAGCAAATTAGTGAACAGTAACACAACAGTCACAACGATACAGTGACTGACTCCAGAGCTTTGTGTTAGATAGAGAAGAACCGCCATCATCAATCTACTGGGACATAGTGAATCACCACGTGGGAGGCGGTGACCGTACACCATCATCCATACATCGTCCTTATTCATCTAGTTGTGTGAGCGGGAGGCTAACTGGTAGGTGCCCCTCTCTGGTCAATTATTCAGGTGTATAGAGTGAGGTAAAATATTATCAAATTCTTGTTCAGGATATCATATATATTTAAAATCTCAAAGTGGCTCATTTTGGGTAGAGGCTGACACTTACGGGACCCTCGTGACACAAACAAGCATGCTCGCATGCACGTGCATGTACGTATGCATGCACACACACACGCACATGCAAAAACATACACACACACATGCACACACACACACACACAAACGTTCAGTCAGGGGGAGAAAGGATTAAAACCTTTTGTGGAAAGGGGAATAAGACCTCACTCATACTCCACCCCCTCTTTTACCCCCCAAATCACAAACCCAATACACTCCCCCACCCACTCCCACTCCCCCACGACTGACCGCAAATACACGCACACACACACACCTGACCAGAAGTGACAATCTACGCCCCCTCCCACCCTTCCATACGCATCCCCCATACACACACTCTCTCCCTCTCGCACTCACCCCTCACCCCTCTCTCCTCCTCTCTAGCCCTCTCTCCCTCTCGCTCTCTTTCTTTCTCCCACTCTCTCTCTCTCTCTCTCTCTCTCTCTCTCTCTCTCTCTCTCTCTCTCTCTCTCTCTCTCTCTCTCTCTCTCTCTCTCTCTCTCTCTCTCTCTCTCTCTCTCTCTCTCTCTCTCTCTCTCTCTCTCTCTCTCTCTCTCACCCCGCTTGCCCTCCTCCTCTCTCCACCCACCCCGGTCGCCGGTGGGCTGAGCGGACAGCACACTGGACTTGTGATCCTGTGGTCCTGGGTACGATCCCAGGCGCCGGCGAGAAACAATGGGCAAGGTTTCTTTCATCCTATGCCCCTGTTACCTAGTAGTAAAAGAGGTACCTGGGTGTTAGTCAGCTGTCACGGGCTGCTTTCTGGGGGTGTAGGCCTGTTCGAGGACCGAGCCGTGGGGGGGACACTAAAGCCCCGAAATCATCTCAAGATAACCCCTTCTCTTGCCCTCCTCCTGACAAATCCTATCACAGCATAACAGGAATAGGGGCAAGCATGATGGCCAGAGGAAACAGGGGAACAGGAAAAAAGTCCAGGTGATGAAATGAAGGAAATGTTCACCCAGTTTGTAGAGAATATCAAGAGTGAGATGCAGGAAATGAAGAATGAAATAAGCAACCTGAAAAGAGAGCTGACAGCAGCAAAAGAGGAGATTAGAGCCTTCAGAAAGAACAGTGTTGATGCTGAGACTCAGATAATCATCCAGAGGGAAGGTGGAAATAGTATACTGGAAGAGAAGGCCAATATAAAAGCAACATTTGCAGAAATGCTAAAAAAATAACTCTGAAATAATGTCCAAAATGATGGAGGTGGCCATGAAAGCAGCCACCTCACAGGAAGCAGTGTGCTCCACTACCCAGCTGCTGGAAAGAAAAAGATCAGTGGTAGCTGTGGGTATTAAAGAGCAGGAAGGCTCCATCAGGACAGAGTGGAATGATAAGGACAATGCAGCAGTGAATGAAATACTGAAGACACTAGAGATGGAAGGGGCTGAGCATAGAATTGAGAAAGTTTCCAGGCTAGGATGGTACAACAAAGACCGAGATCGGGTGTTAAAGATAGTGTTTGCAAACGAGAACACAAAGGAGTTGATTCTAACTAGGAAAAGCCGCCAGCAACATGTGGGAGATTTCAAAAAAGTATTCCTCCAGAGGGACATGATGAGGGAGGAGAGAGTAATGGCGGCAGAAGCAAGGAAGAGGCGCAGGGCGAGAGGGGAAAACCAGGAACTCACAGCTCCCAACACATCATCTCCAGAGGTAAGGGGGGGAACTCACAACCGGCTACCCAGTAACACCAGAGGGGAGGGCAACCACACCACCCTCCTCTGCATAGGAAACCCCCCTATTCCAAGCCCTCCCTGCCCCCACTCAAATGCACAGCCAAATCTCCCTACCGTCACCCCATTCCCACCCAGCTACCCCTCCCCACCTCCCACCATGTCCCCACTCCCCCCTTTTCCTCCCAGTACTCCCTCCTCCTTCATCCCATACCCTCCCCCTTCACTTGACCCCTGCCCCTCACCCCTGTACCCTCTGAGACCCTGTTATCCACCTCACAATTCCTCACACCCATGGAACAGCTTCCCCCACCAGCAGAACACTCACCAAGGAGGCGATTTGAGAAGGGACCGAAGAAAGTGAGCCTCAGGGCAATATACACTAACATAGATGGAATTACAAACAAAGCAAATGAGCTTGGAGAATGGTTACTAGAGGAAAACCCAGACATAATAGCACTCCCGGAAACAAAGCTAACGAAAACCATAACAAATGCAGTGTTCCCACAGGAATATTATGTTATGAGGAAAGAGAGAGAAGGAAGAGGCGGTGGTGGTGTAGCTCTGCTGGTAAGAAAGGGCTGGGACTTTGAGGAGATGGTTATTCAGGGCTGTGAGGATTTCAGTAACTACATAGCAGGTACCATAACAACTGGAGGACAAAACATTATAGTCGTAGTCATAATAATCCACCACCAAATGACAGAAGACCCAGACAGGAACATGATAGAAACAACATGGCCACCATTAACATAATAGAGAGAGCAGCTTCTGTTGCCAACAGGAATGGATCTGGACTACTAATAATGAAAGACTTCAACCACGGGAAAATAGACTGGGAGAACAGGGATCCACATGGCGCACCAGAAACATAGTGACCTAAGCTGCTGGACGTGGCAACAAGACACTTCCTAAGCCAGCACATCAAGGAACCAACAAGAATGAGAGGAGAAGATGAACCAGCCATGCTCGATCTGATATTTACCCTAAATGGATATAATGGAAGTTAAGATGGAAGCACCCTTGGGAATGAGTGACCACAGTATATTAAACTTTGAGTACCTGGTAGAGCTAGGAATTATCTCCCCCAAAAAAGAACTAGGAAACAAAAGGTTGGCTTACTGAAAGGGGAAATATGAGGAGATGAGACGTTTCCTAAGGGAGTCACTGGAGACGGGAGACCTACCGGAAATATGGAAGATGGCGAACGTAGTCCCAATATACAAAAAGGGCGACAGGCAAGAAGCACTGAACTACAGGCCAGTGTCCTTGACTTGTATACCATGCAAGGTGATGGAGAAGATCGTTAGACAAAACCTAGTAACACATCTGGAGAGAAAGGACTTCATGACAAATTGACAACATGGATTCAGGGAGGGTAAATCTTGCCTGACTGGCTTAATAGAATTCTACGACCAGTTGACAAAGATTAAGCAAGAAAGAGAAGGCTGGACGGACTGCATTTTCTTGGATTGTCGGAAAGCCTTTGACACAGTACCGCATAAGAGGCTGGTACATAAGCTGGAGAGACAGGCAGGTGTAGCTGGTAAGGTGCTCCAGTGGATAAGAGAGTACCTAAGCAATAGGAAGCAGAGGTACGGCGAGGGGTGAGACCTCGGATTGGCGTGGAGTCCCACAGTGCTCTGTACTCCGTCCTATCTTGTTTCTGATATATGTAAATGATCTCTCGGAGGGTATAGATTCATTTCTCTCAATGTTTGCTGACGATGCCAAAATTATGAGAAGGATTAAGACAGAGGAGGACTGCTTGAGGCTTCAAGAAGACCTAGACAAGCTGAAGGAATGGTCGAACAAATGGGTGCTAGAGTTTAACCCAAGCAAATGTAATGTAATGAAGATAGGCGTAGGGCGCAGGAGGCCAGATACTAGGTATCATCTGGGAGATGAAATTCTTCATGAGTCAGAGAGAGAAAAAGACTTGGGGGTTGACATCACGCCAGACCTGTCCCCTTCAGGCCATATTAAGAGGATAACATCAGCGGCATATGCCAGGCTGGCCAACATAAGAACGGCATTAAGAAACTTGTGAAAGGAATCGTTCAGAACTTTGTATACCACATATGTCAGGCCAATCCTGGAGTATGCAGCCCCAGCATGGAGTCCATATCTAGTCAAGCATAAGACCAAACTGGAAAAGGTTCAAAGGTTTGCCATCAGACTAGTACCCGAGCTGAGAGGTATGAGCTACGAGGAGAGGCTACGGGAATTAAACCTCACTTCGCTGGAAGACAGAAGAGTTAGGGGGGGGACATGATCACCACACTCAAGATTCTCAAGGGAATCGACAGGGTAGATAAGGACAGGGTGTTTAACACAAGGGGCACACGCACTAGGGGACACAGGTGGAAACTGAGTGCCCAAATGAGCCACAGAGATATTAGAAAGAACTTTTTTAGTGTCAGAGTGGTTGCAAATGGAATGCATTAGGAAGTGATGTGGTGGAGGATAACTCCATGCACAGGTTCAAGTGTAGATATGATAGAGCCCAATAGGCTCAGGAACCTGTACGTCTGTTGATTGACGGTTGAGAGGTGGGACCAAAGAGCCAGAGCTCAACCCCCGCAAGCACAATTAGGTGAGTACACACTGTAGACGATTGAGAGGCGGGACCAAAGAGCCAGAGCTCAACCCCTGCAAGCACAATTAGGTGAGTACAATTAGGTGAGTACACACAGCTGCGAGGGATGAGGTACGAAGAGAGACTGAAAGAACTAAACCTGACGGTGTTAGAAAGGAGGAGGGACAGAGGGGGGGGGGGGGGTGACATGATACTGACGTATAAAATACTTAAAGTGACAAGGTGGAAATAGGAAATGTTTACAATGAATATCAACAGGGAGCATGTATGGAAGCTTGAGATTCAGATGTGTCCTAAAGATGTTAGAAAGTTTTTCTGTAGCGTAAGGGAAGTGAGTAAATGGAATGACCTAAAGGAGCAGGTTGTAGAGGCTAACTCCATTCATAACCTTAAAAGCAGGTATGATAGTTAGATAGGTCAGGGGTCATTGCATTAGATTACCAAAGGCTATAAAAGTGGGATCCAAGAGCTAGAGCTCGATCGTGCAGGCACAAATAGGTGAGTACACACACTCACACTATAACGATTGCCTGAACTAAATCTCCCGACACGGGAAGACAGAAGAGTTAGTGGAGATATGATCACCACCTATAAATTTCTCAGAAGAATTGAGAAATTGACAGCGTAGATAAACTATTTAACACGGGTGGAACACGAACAAAGTAGTTAACAGATGGAATGCACTAGGAAGTGATGTGGTGGAGGCAGACTCCATATACAGTTTTCATTGTAGATATGATTGTCTATACTAATCTACATATATAATCTAAATAATCTACAGCCTAGTACAATAATTCTCGTGTGGAGCTTCCTGAGAGGACTTCCCTACGTGGGCGGCCTAATGATGCTTCCCTGACCAGTTGTAACATGCGATCTCCTAAATTTGTTACGTTACATTGCATTACATTAATTTAGGTAACGTCATACCATTTAAAAACCTTATTATAAATCAGTGAATAAACGCCAATTATATTACGTCATATAAATATTCGCGCCCTGCGTCTTGCCAGCCTTCCTACCAGCCAATCTGCTTCCCTGCCAACCTGCCTCTTATCCTTCCCGCATGCCTGCCATTCTGTCAACATGCATGCCATTCTGCGAACCTACCTGATTGCCATTCTGCTTGCCCTCCGGGTTGCTGGCCGTTCTGTCATCCTGTCAACCTTCTTGATGACCTGCCTTCCAGATCGCTGGTCTCTCTCTCTGCCTGTCTTCCATCTTGCCCTCCTACCGGCACGACATCCTGTCAGACTGCCAGTCTTACTTGCTGTTTACTAACTTGATGAGTGGGGGGCGTATGCTGGTGTGGTTGGAGTTGTACCATTTATTTAGAGACTTGATAAAGCAGGTGATCACTTATTTGTTTATCCATAGTATACTGGGGCCTGCACACTTCTCTGCAGTTCTTTGTGCACTGCATGGCAGTTTGTGCAATGGGTGAGAGGTCTACATGTGCATATATTAATCACACTTGTGTTGTATCGGCAGCGGCACTCACTGAGGCGTTGGTGTGGTGTAGACTCCAGGGTTGAAGGTGGCGTCTCCGGTTTTGACGTGTATGTCGAGGAAAGGGAGTGAACCGTCGATAACAAGTTCATGTGTGAACAGGAGTAGAGAGGACTCGGTTACCGATCGCTTAATCATCTCCAGCTCTTGAAGGTCCGGACACAGATGATAATGTCGCCAGTCTATCTGTTATAGATCTGGTGCTTGCTCATAGTCCTGAATATCTTCTCTTCCAGAGAGCCCGAATAGAAATACGCGAACAGGACACCCAATACAGAGCTAATTGCTACTCCGTCGATTTGTATGTACATGCCTCCCCCGGGGGTGTGTGTACATGCCTCCCCAGGGGTGTGTACATGCCTTCTCAGAGGGTGTACATCCCTCCCCGGGGGTGTGTGTACATGCCTTCCCAGGGGTGTGCACATGCCTTCCCAGAGGGTGTACATGCCTCCACAAAAGTGTGTGTACAAGCCTTCCCAGGGTGTGTGTACATACCTCCCCCAGGGGTGTATGTACATGCCTTCCCAGGGGGTGTGTACATACCTCCCCAGGGGTGTGTGTACATGCCTTCCCAGGGGGGTGTGTACATGCCTCCCCAGGGGCCTGCACATGCCTCCTCAGGTGTGTGTGTACATGCCTTCCCAGGGGTGTGTGTACATGCCTTCCCAGGGTGTGTGTACATACCTCCCCAGGGGTGTATGTACATGCCTTCCTAGGGGGTGTGTACATGCCTTCCCAGGAGGGGTGTGTGTACATGCCTCCCCAAGGGTGTGTGTACATGCCTCCCCAGGGGTGTGTGTACATGCCTTCCCAGGGGGGTGTACATGCCTCCCCCAAGGGTATGTGTACATGCCTCCCCAAGGGGCGTGTACATGAATCCCCAAGGGTATGTGTACATGCCTCCCCAGGGGGTGTGTACATATCTCCCCAAGGGGTGTGTATATGCCTTCCCAGGGGTGTGTGCACAAGTCTTCCCAGGGGGATGGACATGCCTTCCCATGGGGTGTGTGTACAAGCCTTCCCAGGGGGCGTGTACATGCCTTCCCACGGGTGTGTGTGTACATGCCTCCCCAGAGGTGTGTGTACAAGCCTCCCCAGGGATGTGTGTATGCCTTTTAAGAGGGTGTGTACATGCCTCCCCAGGGGGTGTGTGCATGCCTCCCCAGGGGTAGGTGTACATGCCTCCCATGGGGTGTGAGTACATACCTCCCCAGGGGTGTCTGTACATGCCTCCCCAGGGGTGTGTGTACATGCCTTCCCAGCGGGTGTGAACATGCCTCCCCAGAGGGGGTGTACATGCCTCCCCAAGGGTGTGTGTACATGCCTTCCCAGGAGGCGTGTACTTGCCTCCCCAGGGGTGTGTGTACATGCCTCCCCAGAGGGTGTGTACATGCCTCCCCAGAGGTGTGTGTATATCCCTTCTCAGGGGTGTGTGTACATGACTCCCCAGGGGTGTGTGTACATGCCTCCCGAGGGAAGTGTGTACACACCTCCCGAAGGGTGTGTGTGTACATGCCTCCCCAAGGGTGTGTGCACATGCCTCCCCAGAGGTGTGTGTACATAACTCTCTAAGGGGTGTGTGTACATACCTCCCCAGGGGTGTGTGTACATGCCTCCCTAGGAGTGTGTGTACATGCCTTCCCAGGGGTGTGTGTGTACATGCGTCCCCAGGATTGTGTGTACATACCTCCCCAGGGGTGTGTGTAGATGCCTCCCCTGGGTGTGTGTGTACATACCTCCCCAGGGTGTTTGTGTACATACCTCCCTAGGGTGTGTGTGTGTACATGCCTCCCCAGAGGTGTGTGTACATGCCTTCCCAGAGGGTGTGTACATGCCTCGCCAGGGGTGTGTGTACATGCCTCCACAGGGGTATGTGTATATGCCTCCCCAGTGGGTGTGTACATGCCTTCCCAGGGGGTGTGTACATGCCTCCCCATGGGTGTGTGTACATGCCTCCCACGGAGATGTGTGTGTACATACCGCCCCAGGAGTGTGTGTGTACATACCTCTACAGGGGTGTGTGTACATAACTCCCAAGGGTTGTGTGTACATACCTCCCTAGGGGTGTGTGTACATACCTCCCTAGGGGTGTGAGTACATACCTCCCTAGGGGTGTGTGTACGTACCTCCTCAAGGGGGTGTACATGCCTCCCCTGGGGGGGGTGTGTGTACATACCTCTCTAGGGGTGTGTGTACATTCCTCCCCAGGAGTGTGTGTACATGCCTTCCCAGGGGAGTGTGAACATGCCTCCCCAAGGTTGTGTGTACATACCTCCCCAGGGGTGTGTGTACATGCTTCCAGAGGAGGTGTGTGTACACACCTCCCTTGGGGGTGTGTGTGTACATGCCTCCCCATGGGTGTGTGTACATGCCTTCCCAGTGGGTGTGTAGATGTCTCCCCAGGGGTGTGTCTACATGCCTCCCCAGTGTGTGTGTACATGACTTCCCTGATAGTGTGTTCATGCCTCTAAATGGGTGTGTGTATATTCCTTCCCAGGGGTGTGTCTACATGATTCCCCATGGGCGTGTGAACATACCTCCCCAGGGGTGTGTGTACATGCCTCCCCAAGGGTGTGTGTACATTCCTCCACAAGGGTGTGTGTACATGCCTCCCCACGGGGTGTGTGCACATTCCTCCCTAGGGGGTGTGTGTGTACATGCCTCCCGAAGGGTGTGTGTACATGCCTTCTTAGTGGGTGTTTACATGCCTCCCCAGAGGTGTGTGTACATGCCTCCCCAGGGGGTGTGTGTACAAACTCCCCAAGGGGTGTGTACATGCCTCCCCAGAGGGCGCGTACATGCCTCCCCATGGGCGTGTGTACATACCTCCTCAGGGGTGTTTGTATATACCTCTCCAGGGGTGTGTGTACATATCTCCCCAGGGGTATGTGTACTTGCTTCCCCATGAGGTTTGTACATACCTCCCCAGGTGGTGTGTATATACCTTCCCATGGGTGTGTGTACATGAATTCCCAGAGGGCGTGTACATGTATCCCCAGGGGGTGTGTACATACCTTCCAAGGGGGTGTGTACTGGCCTTCTCAGGGGGTGAGTACATGCCTCCCCAGGGGGGTGTATACCTCCCCAGGGGTGGGTACATGCCTTCCGGGGGATGTGTGTACATGCCTCCCCAGGGGGGTGTAGATGCCTCCCCAGGGTTGTGTGTACATACCTCCCCAGGGGTGTGTGTACATGCCTTCCCAGGGGTGTGTGTACATGTCTCCCCAGGGATGTGTGTACATGCCTTCCCAGGGGTGTGTGTACATACCTCTCCAGGGGTGTGTGTACATGCCTTCGCAGGGCGGGTGTGCACATGCCTCCCCACGGGTGTGTGTGTACATACCTTCCTAGGGGTGTGTTTACATGCCTCCCCAGGAGTGTGTGTACATGCCTTCCCAAGGTTGTGTGTACATGCCTCCCAGAGGTGTGTGTACTTGCCTCCAAAGGGTGAGTGTGTGTACATACCGCCCCTAGGGTGTGCGTCCATTCCTCCTCAGGGTGTGTGTACATGTCTCCCCAGGGGGTGTGTACATGCCTCCCCAGGGGTGTGTGTACATACCTCTTCAGGGGTGTGAGTATATACCTTCCCAGGGGAATGTGTACATACCTCCCCAGGGGAGTGTGTACATGCCAATCCCAGGGAGCGTGTACATGATTCCCCAGGGAGTTTGTACATACCTCCCCAGGGAGTGTGTACATACCTTCCCATGGGTGTGTGTATATGAATTCCCAGAAGGCGTGTACATGTCTTCCCAGGGGGTGAGTACATACCTCCCCAGGGGGGTGAGTACATATCTCCCCAGGGTGTTGGTAGATACATCCCCTGGGCGTGTGTACATGCCTCCCCAGTAGGTGTGTACATACCTCCCAAGAGGGTGTGTACATGCCTTCCCCGGGGGCTGTGTACATGCCTCCATAGGGGGGGTGTACAAACCTTCCCAGGGGGTGTGTACATGCCTCCCCAAGGGTGTGTGTACATGCCTCCCCAGGGGTGTGAGTACATGCCTACCTAGTAGGTGTGTACATGCCTTCCCAGGGGGTGTGAACACGCCTCCCCAGGGGTGTGTGTACATGCCTCTTCAGGGGGTGTGTTTGTAAATGCCTTCCCAGTGGGTGTGTACATGCCTCCCTAGGGGGGTATGTACATGCCTCCTCAGGGGTGTGTGTACCTGCCTCCCCAGTGGGTGTGCACATGCCTTTCCTGGGAGTGTGTACATGCCTCCCAGGGTTGTGTGTACATGCCTTCCCAGGAGGCGTGTACTTGCCTCCCCAGGGGTGTGTGTACATGCCTCCCCAGAGGGTGTGTACATGCCTCCCCAGAGGTGTGTGTATATCCCTTCTCAGGGGTGTGTGTACATGACTCCCCAGGGGTGTGTGTACATGCCTCCCGAGGGAAGTGTGTACACACCTCCCGAAGGGTGTGTGTGTACATGCCTCCCCAAGGGTGTGTGCACATACCTCCCCAGAGGTGTGTGTACATAACTCTCTAAAGGGTGTGTGTACATACCTCCCCAGGGGTGTGTGTACATGCCTCCCTAGGAGTGTGTGTACATGCCTTCCCAGGGGTGTGTGTGTACATGCGTCCCCAGGATTGTGTGTACATACCTCCCCAGGGGTGTGTGTAGATGCCTCCCCTGGGTGTGTGTGTACATACCTCCCCAGGGTGTTTGTGTACATACCTCCCTAGAGTGTGAGTACATGCCTCCCCAGGGGTGTGTGTACATGCCTTCCCAGGGGGGTGTACATGCCTCCCCCAAGGGTATGTGTACATGCCTCCCCAAGGGGCGTGTACATGAATCCCCAAGGGTATGTGTACATGCCTCCCCAGGGGGTGTGTACATATCTCCCCAAGGGGTGTGTATATGCCTTCCCAGGGGTGTGTGCACAAGTCTTCCCAGGGGGATGGACATGCCTTCCCATGGGGTGTGTGTACAAGCCTTCCCAGGGGGCGTGTACATGCCTTCCCTCGGGTGTGTGTGTACATGCCTCCCCAGAGGTGTGTGTACAAGCCTCCCCAGGGATGTGTGTATGCCTTTTAAGAGGGTGTGTACATGCCTCCCCAGGGGGTGTGTGCATGCCTCCCCAGGGGTAGGTGTACATGCCTCCCATGGGGTGTGAGTACATACCTCCCCAGGGGTGTCTGTACATGCCTCCCCAGGGGTGTGTGTACATGCCTTCCCAGCGGGTGTGAACATGCCTCCCCAGAGGGGGTGTACATGCCTCCCCAAGGGTGTGTGTACATACCTCCCAAGGGGTGTGTGTACATGCCTTCCCAGGAGGCGTGTACTTGCCTCCCCAGGGGTGTGTGTACATGCCTCCCCAGAGGGTGTGTACATGCCTCCCCAGAGGTGTGTGTATATCCCTTCTCAGGGGTGTGTGTACATGACTCCCCAGGGGTGTGTGTACATGCCTCCCGAGGGAAGTGTGTACACACCTCCCGAAGGGTGTGTGTGTACATGCCTCCCCAAGGGTGTGTGCACATGCCTCCCCAGAGGTGTGTGTACATAACTCTCTAAGGGGTGTGTGTACATACCTCCCCAGGGGTGTGTGTACATGCCTCCCAAGGAGTGTGTGTACATGCCTTCCCAGGGGTGTGTGTGTACATGCGTCCCCAGGATTGTGTGTACATACCTCCCCAGGGGTGTGTGTAGATGCCTCCCCTGGGTGTGTGTGTACATACCTCCCCAGGGTGTTTGTGTACATACCTCCCTAGGGTGTGTGTGTGTACATGCCTCCCCAGAGGTGTGTGTACATGCCTTCCCAGAGGGTGTGTACATGTTTCGCCAGGGGTGTGTGTACATGCCTCCACAGGGGTATGTGTATATGCCTCCCCAGTGGGTGTGTACATGCCTTCCCAGGGGGTGTGTACATGCCTCCCCATGGGTGTGTGTACATGCCTCCCACGGAGATGTGTGTGTACATACCGCCCCAGGAGTGTGTGTGTACATACCTCTACAGGGGTGTGTGTACATAACTCCCAAGGGTTGTGTGTACATGCCTTCCCAGGGGTGTGTGTACATGCCTTCCCAGGGGCTGTGTACATGCCTCCCCAGGGGTGTGTGTACATACCTCCCTAGGGGTGTGAGTACATACCTCCCTAGGGGTGTGTGTACATGCCTCCCCAGGGGTGTGTGTACATACCTCCCTAGGGGTGTGAGTACATACCTCCCTAGGGGTGTGTGTACGTACCTCCTCAAGGGGGTGTACATGCCTCCCCTGGGGGGGGGTGTGTACATACCTCTCTAGGGGTGTGTGTACATTCCTCCCCAGGAGTGTGTGTACATGCCTTCCCAGGGGAGTGTGAACATGCCTCCCCAAGGTTGTGTGTACATACCTCCCCAGGGGTGTGTGTACATGCTTCCAGAGGAGGTGTGTGTACATGCTTCCAGAGGAGGTGTGTGTACACACCTCCCTTAGGGGTGTGTGTGTACATGCCTCCCCATGGGTGTGTGTACATGCCTTCCCAGTGGGTGTGTAGATGTCTCCCCAGGGGTGTGTCTACATGCCTCCCCAGTGTGTGTGTACATGACTTCCCTGATAGTGTGTTCATGCCTCTAATGGGTATGTGTATATTCCTTCCCAGGGGTGTGTCTACATGATTCCCCATGGGCGTGTGAACATACCTCCCCAGGGGTGTGTGTACATGCCTCCCCAAGGGTGTGTGTACATACCTCCACAAGGGTGTGTGTACATGCCTCCCCAGGGGGTGTGTGCACATTCCTCCCTAGGGGGTGTGTGTGTACATGCCTCCCGAGGGGTGTGTGTACATGCCTTCTTAGTGGGTGTTTACATGCCTCCCCAGAGGTGTGTGTACATGCCTCCCCAGGGGGTGTGTGTACAAACTCCCCAAGGGGTGTGTACATGCCTCCCCAGAGGTCGCGTACATGCCTCCCCATGGGCGTGTGTACATACCTCCTCAGGGGTGTTTGTATATACCTCTCCAGGGGTGTGTGTACATATCTCCCCAGGGGTATGTGTACTTGCTTCCCCATGAGGTTTGTACATACCTCCCCAGGTGGTGTGTATATACCTTCCCATGGGTGTGTGTACATGAATTCCCAGAGGGCGTGAACATGTATCCCCAGGGGGTGTGTACATACCTCCCGAGGGGGTGAGTACATACCTCACCCAGACGGTGTGTATATACATCCCCAGGGTACGTGTACATGCCTCCCCAGTGGGTGTGTACATACCTTCCAAGGGGGTGTGTACTGGCCTTCTCAGGGGGTGAGTACATGCCTCCCCAGGGGGGTGTATACCTCCCCAGGGGTGGGTACATGCCTTCCGGGGGATGTGTGTACATGCCTCCCCAGGGGGGTGTAGATGCCTCCCCAGGGTTGTGTGTACATACCTCCCCAGGGGTGTGTGTACATGCCTTCCCAGGGGTGTGTGTACATGTCTCCCCAGGGATGTGTGTACCTGCCTTCCCAGGGGTGTGTGTACATACCTCTCCAGGGGTGTGTGTACATGCCTTCGCAGGGCGGGTGTGCACATGCCTCCCCACGGGTGTGTGTGTACATACCTTCCTAGGGGTGTGTGTACATGCCTCCCCAGGAGTGTGTGTACATGCCTTCCCAAGGTTGTGTGTACATGCCTCCCAGGGGTGTGTGTACTTGCCTCCAAAGGGTGAGTGTGTGTACATACCGCCCCTAGGGTGTGCGTCCATTCCTCCTCAGGGTGTGTGTACATGTCTCCCCAGGGGGTGTGTACATGCCTCCCCAGGGGTGTGTGTACATACCTCTTCAGGGGTGTGAGTATATACCTTCCCAGGGGAATGTGTACATACCTCCCCAGGGGAGTGTGTACATGCCAATCCCAGGGAGCGTGTACATGATTCCCCAGGGAGTTTGTATATACCTCCCCAGGGAGTGTGTACATACCTTCCCATGGGTGTGTGTATATGAATTCCCAGAAGGCGTGTACATGTCTTCCCAGGGGGTGAGTACATACCTCCCCAGGGGGGTGAGTACATATCTCCCCAGGGTGTTGGTAGATACATCCCCTGGGCGTGTGTACATGCCTCCCCAGTAGGTGTGTACATACCTCCCAAGAGGGTGTGTACATGCCTTCCCAGGGGCTGTGTACATGCCTCCATAGGGGGGGTGTACAAACCTTCCCAGGGGGTGTGTACATGCCTCCCCAAGGGTGTGTGTACATGCCTCCCCAGGGGTGTGAGTACATGCCTACCTAGTAGGTGTGAACACGCCTCCCCAGGGGTGTGTGTACATGCCTCTTCAGGGGGTGTGTTTGTAAATGCCTTCCCAGTGGGTGTGTATATGCCTCCCTAGGGGGGTATGTACATGCCTCCTCAGGGGTGTGTGTACCTGCCTCCCCAGTGGGTGTGTACATGACTTTCCTGGGAGTGTGTACATGCCTCCCAGGGTTGTGTGTACATGCCTTCCCAGGAGGCGTGTACTTGCCTCCCCAGGGGTGTGTGTACATGCCTCCCCAGAGGGTGTGTACATGCCTCCCCAGAGGTGTGTGTATATCCCTTCTCAGGGGTGTGTGTACATGACTCCTCAGGGGTGTGTGTACATGCCTCCCGAGGGAAGTGTGTACACACCTCCCGAAGGGTGTGTGTGTACATGCCTCCCCAAGGGTGTGTGCACATGCCTCCCCAGAGGTGTGTGTACATAACTCTCTAAGGGGTGTGTGTACATACCTCCCCAGGGGTGTGTGTACATGCCTCCCTAGGAGTGTGTGTACATGCCTTCCCAGGGGTGTGTGTGTACATGCGTCCCCAGGATTGTGTGTACATACCTCCCCAGGGGTGTGTGTAGATGCCTCCCCTGGGTGTGTGTGTACATACCTCCCCAGGGTGTTTGTGTACATACCTCCCTAGGGTGTGTGTACATGCCTCCCCAGGGGTGTGTGTACATGCCTTCCCAGGGGGGTGTACATGCCTCCCCCAAGGGTATGTGTACATGCCTCCCCAAGGGGCGTGTACATGAATCCCCAAGGGTATGTGTACATGCCTCCCCAGGGGGTGTGTACATATCTCCCCAAGGGGTGTGTATATGCCTTCCCAGGGGTGTGTGCACAAGTCTTCCCAGGGGGATGGACATGCCTTCCCATGGGGTGTGTGTACAAGCCTTCCCAGGGGGCGTGTACATGCCTTCCCACGGGTGTGTGTGTACATGTCTCCCCAGAGGTGTGTGTACAAGCCTCCCCAGGGATGTGTGTATGCCTTTTAAGAGGGTGTGTACATGCCTCCCCAGGGGGTGTGTGCATGCCTCCCCAGGGGTAGGTGTACATGCCTCCCCAGGGGGTGTGTGCATGCCTCCCCAGGGGTAGGTGTACATGCCTCCCATGGGGTGTGAGTACATACCTCCCCAGGGGTGTCTGTACATGCCTCCCCAGGGGTGTGTGTACATGCCTTCCCAGCGGGTGTGAACATGCCTCCCCAGAGGGGGTGTACATGCCTCCCCAAGGGTGTGTGTACATACCTCCCAAGGGGTGTGTGTACATGCCTTCCCAGGAGGCGTGTACTTGCCTCCCCAGGGGTGTGTGTACATGCCTCCCCAGAGGGTGTGTACATGCCTCCCCAGAGGTGTGTGTATATCCCTTCTCAGGGGTGTGTGTACATGACTCCCCAGGGGTGTGTGTACATGCCTCCCGAGGGAAGTGTGTACACACCTCCCGAAGGGTGTGTGTGTACATGCCTCCCCAAGGGTGTGTGCACATGCCTCCCCAGAGGTGTGTGTACATAACTCTCTAAGGGGTGTGTGTACATACCTCCCCAGGGGTGTGTGTACATGCCTCCCTAGGAGTGTGTGTACATGCCTTCCCAGGGGTGTGTGTGTACATGCGTCCCCAGGATTGTGTGTACATACCTCCCCAGGGGTGTGTGTAGATGCCTCCCCTGGGTGTGTGTGTACATACCTCCCCAGGGTGTTTGTGTACATACCTCCCTAGGGTGTGTGTGTGTACATGCCTCCCCAGAGGTGTGTGTACATGCCTTCCCAGAGGGTGTGTACATGCCTCGCCAGGGGTGTGTGTACATGCCTCCACAGGGGTATGTGTATATGCCTCCCCAGTGGGTGTGTATATGCCTTCCCAGGGGGTGTGTACATGCCTCCCCATGGGTGTGTGTACATGCCTCCCACGGAGATGTGTGTGTACATACCGCCCCAGGAGTGTGTGTGTACATACCTCTACAGGGGTGTGTGTACATAACTCCCAAGGGTTGTGTGTACATGCCTTCCCAGGGGTGTGTGTACATGCCTTCCCAGGGGCTGTGTACATGCCTCCCCAGGGGTGTGTGTACATACCTCCCTAGGGGTGTGAGTACATACCTCCCTAGGGGTGTGTGTACATGCCTCCCCAGGGGTGTGTGTACATACCTCCCTAGGGGTGTGAGTACATACCTCCCTAGGGGTGTGTGTACGTACCTCCTCAAGGGGGTGTACATGCCTCCCCTGGGGGGGGGTGTGTGTACATACCTCTCTAGGGGTGTGTGTACATTCCTCCCCAGGAGTGTGTGTACCTGCCTTCCCAGGGGAGTGTGAACATGCCTCCCCAAGGTTGTGTGTACATACCTCCCCAGGGGTGTGTGTACATGCTTCCAGTGGAGGTGTGTGTACACACTTCCCTTGGGGGTGTGTGTGTACATGCCTCCCCATGGGTGTGTGTACATGCCTTCCCAGTGGGTGTGTAGATGTCTCCCCAGGGGTGTGTCTACATGCCTCCCCAGTGTGTGTGTACATGACTTCCCTGATAGTGTGTTCATGCCTCTAAATGGGTGTGTGTATATTCCTTCCCAGGGGTGTGTCTACATGATTCCCCATGGGCGTGTGAACATACCTCCCCAGGGGTGTGTGTACATGCCTCCCCAAGGGTGTGTGTACATACCTCCACAAGGGTGTGTGTACATGCCTCCCCAGGGGGTGTGTGCACATTCCTCCCTAGGGGGTGTGTGTGTACATGCCTCCCGAGGGGTGTGTCTACATGCCTTCTTAGTGGGTGTTTACATGCCTCCCCAGAGGTGTGTGTACATGCCTCCCCAGGGGGTGTGTGTACAAACTCCCCAAGGGGTGTGTACATGCCTCCCCAGAGGGCGCGTACATGCCTCCCCATGGGCGTGTGTACATACCTCCTCAGGGGTGTTTGTATATACCTCTCCAGGGGTGTGTGTACATATCTCCCCAAGGGTATGTGTACTTGCTTCCCCATGAGGTTTGTACATACCTCCCCAGGTGGTGTGTATATACCTTCCCATGGGTGTGTGTACATGAATTCCCAGAGGGCGTGTACATGTATCCCCAGGGGGTGTGTACATACCTCCCGAGGGGGTGAGTACATACCTCACCCAGACGGTGTGTATATACATCCCCAGGGTACGTGTACATGCCTCCCCAGTGGGTGTGTACATACCTTCCAAGGGGGTGTGTACTGGCCTTCTCAGGGGGTGAGTACATGCCTCCCCAGGGGGGTGTATACCTCCCCAGGGGTGGGTACATGCCTTCCGGGGGATGTGTGTACATGCCTCCCCAGGGGGGTGTAGATGCCTCCCCAGGGTTGTGTGTACATACCTCCCCAGGGGTGTGTGTACATGCCTTCCCAGGGGTGTGTGTACATGTCTCCCCAGGGATGTGTGTACATGCCTTCCCAGGGGTGTGTGTACATACCTCTCCAGGGGTGTGTGTATATGTCTTCGCAGGGCGGGTGTGCACATGCCTCCCCACGGGTGTGTGTGTACATACCTTCCTAGGGGTGTGTGTACATGCCTCCCCAGGAGTGTGTGTACATGCCTTCCCAAGGTTGTGTGTACATGCCTCCCAGGGGTGTGTGTACTTGCCTCCAAAGGGTGAGTGTGTGTACATACCGCCCCTATTGTGTGCGTCCATTCCTCCTCAGGGTGTGTGTACATGTCTCCCCAGGGGGTGTGTACATGCCTCCCCAGGGGTGTGTGTACATACCTCTTCAGGGGTGTGAGTATATACCTTCCCAGGGGAATGTGTACATACATCCCCAGGGGAGTGTGTACATGCCAATCCCAGGGAGCGTGTACATGATTCCCCAGGGAGTTTGTACATACCTCCCCAGGGAGTGTGTACATACCTTCCCATGGGTGTGTATATATGAATTCCCAGAAGGCGTGTACATGTCTTCCCAGGGGGTGAGTACATACCTCCCCAGGGGGGTGAGTACATATCTCCTCAGGGTGTTGGTAGATACATCCCCTGGGCGTGTGTACATGCCTCCCCAGTAGGTGTGTACATACCTCCCAAGAGGGTGTGTACATGCCTTCCCAGGGGCTGTGTACATGCCTCCATAGGGGGGGTGTACAAACCTTCCCAGGGGGTGTGTACATGCCTCCCCAAGGGTGTGTGTACATGCCTCCCCAGGGGTGTGAGTACATGCCTACCTAGTAGGTGTGTACATGCCTTCCCAGGGGGTGTGAACACGCCTCCCCAGGGGTGTGTGTACATGCCTCTTCAGGGGGTGTGTTTGTAAATGCCTTCCCAGTGGGTGTGTACATGCCTCCCTAGGGGGGTATGTACATGCCTCCTCAGGGGTGTGTGTACCTGCCTCCCCAGTGGGTGTGTACATGCCTTTCCTGGGAGTGTGTACATGCCTCCCAGGGTTGTGTGTACATGCCTTCCCAGGAGGCGTGTACTTGCCTCCCCAGGGGTGTGTGTACATGCCTCCCCAGAGGGTGTGTACATGCCTCCCCAGAGGTGTGTGTATATCCCTTCTCAGGGGTGTGTGTACATGACTCCCCAGGGGTGTGTGTACATGCCTCCCGAGGGAAGTGTGTACACACCTCCCGAAGGGTGTGTGTGTACATGCCTCCCCAAGGGTGTGTGCACATGCCTCCCCAGAGGTGTGTGTACATAACTCTCTAAGGGGTGTGTGTACATACCTCCCCAGGGGTGTGTGTACATGCCTCCCTAAGAGTGTGTGTACATGCCTTCCCAGGAGTGTGTGTGTACATGCGTCCCCAGGATTGTGTGTACATACCTCCCCAGGGGTGTGTGTAGATGCCTCCCCTGGGTGTGTGTGTACATACCTCCCCAGGGTGTTTGTGTACATACCTCCCTAGGGTGTGTGTGTGTACATGCCTCCCCAGAGGTGTGTGTACATGCCTTCCCAGAGGGTGTGTACATGCCTCGCCAGGGGTGTGTGTACATGCCTCCACAGGGGTATGTGTATATGCCTCCCCAGTGGGTGTGTACATGCCTTCCCAGGGGGTGTGTACATGCCTCCCCATGGGTGTGTGTACATGCCTCCAACGGAGATGTGTGTGTACATACCGCCCCAGGAGTGTGTGTGTACATACCTCTACAGGGGTGTGTGTACATAACTCCCATGGGTTGTGTGTACATGCCTTCCCAGGGGTGTGTGTACATGCCTTCCCAGGGGCTGTGTACATGCCTCCCCAGGGGTGTGTGTACATACCTCCCTAGGGGTGTGAGTACATACCTCCCTAGGGGTGTGTGTACATGCCTCCCTAGGGGTGTGTGTACATGCCTCCCCAGGGGTGTGTGTACATACCTCCCTAGGGGTGTGAATACATACCTCCCTAGGGGTGTGTGTACATGCCTCCCCAGGGGTGTGTGTACATACCTCCCTAGGGGTGTGAGTACATACCTCCCTAGGGGTGTGTGTACGTACCTCCTCAAGGGGGTGTACATGCCTCCCCTGGGGGGGGTGTGTGTACATACCTCTCTAGGGGTGTGTGTACATTCCTCCCCAGGAGTGTGTGTACATGCCTTCCCAGGGGAGTGTGAACATGCCTCCCCAAGGTTGTGTGTACATACCTCCCCAGGGGTGTGTGTACATGCTTCCAGAGGAGGTGTGTGTACACACCTCCCTTGGGGGTGTGTGTGTACATGCCTCCCCATGGGTGTGTGTACATGCCTTCCCAGTGGGTGTGTAGATGTCTCCCCAGGGGTGTGTCTACATGCCTCCCCAGTGTGTGTGTACATGACTTCCCTGATAGTGTGTTCATGCCTCTAAATGGGTGTGTGTATATTCCTTCCCAGGGGTGTGTCTACATGATTCCCCATGGGCGTGTGAACATACCTCCCCAGGGGTGTGTGTACATGCCTCCCCAAGGGTGTGTGTACATACCTCCACAAGGGTGTGTGTACATGCCTCCCCAGGGGGTGTGTGCACATTCCTCCCTAGGGGGTGTGTGTGTACATGCCTCCCGAGGGGTGTGTGTACATGCCTTCTTAGTGGGTGTTTACATGCCTCCCCAGAGGTGTGTGTACATGCCTCCCCAGGGGGTGTGTGTACAAACTCCCCAAGGGGTGTGTACATGCCTCCCCAGAGGGCGCGTACATGCCTCCCCATGGGCGTGTGTACATACCTCCTCAGGGGTGTTTGTATATACCTCTCCAGGGGTGTGTGTACATATCTCCCCAGGGGTATGTGTACTTGCTTCCCCATGAGGTTTGTACATACCTCCCCAGGTGGTGTGTATATACCTTCCCATGGGTGTGTGTACATGAATTCCCAGAGGGCGTGTACATGTATCCCCAGGGGGTGTGTACATACCTCCCGAGGGGGTGAGTACATACCTCACCCAGACGGTGTGTATATACATCCCCAGGGTACGTGTACATGCCTCCCCAGTGGGTGTGTACATACCTTCCAAGGGGGTGTGTACTGGCCTTCTCAGGGGGTGAGTACATGCCTCCCCAGGGGGGTGTATACCTCCCCAGGGGTGGGTACATGCCTTCCGGGGGATGTGTGTACATGCCTCCCCAGGGGGGTGTAGATGCCTCCCCAGGGTTGTGTGTACATACCTCCCCAGGGGTGTGTGTACATGCCTTCCCAGGGGTGTGTGTACATGTCTCCCCAGGGATGTGTGTACATGCCTTCCCAGGGGTGTGTGTACATACCTCTCCAGGGGTGTGTGTACATGCCTTCGCAGGGCGGGTGTGCACATGCCTCCCCACGGGTGTGTGTGTACATACCTTCCTACGGGTGTGTGTACATGCCTCCCCAGGAGTGTGTGTACATACCTTCCCAAGGTTGTGTGTACATGCCTCCCAGGGGTGTGTGTACTTGCCTCCAAAGGGTGAGTGTGTGTACATACCGCCCCTAGGGTGTGCGTCCATTCCTCCTCAGGGTGTGTGTACATGTCTCCCCAGGGGGTGTGTACATGCCTCCCCAGGGGTGTGTGTACATACCTCTTCGGGAGTTGTGAGTATATACCTTCCCAGGGGAATGTGTACATACCTCCCCAGGGGAGTGTGTACATGCCAATCCCAGGGAGCGTGTACATGATTCCCCAGGGAGTTTGTACATACCTCCCCAGGGAGTGTGTACATACCTTCCCATGGGTGTGTGTATATGAATTCCCAGAAGGCGTGTACATGTCTTCCCAGGGGGTGAGTACATACCTCCCCAGGGGGGTGAGTACATATCTCCCCAGGGTGTTGGTAGATACATCCCCTGAGCGTGTGTACATGCCTCCCCAGTAGGTGTGTACATACCTCCCAAGAGGGTGTGTACATGCCTTCCCAGGGGCTGTGTACATGCCTCCATAGGGGGGGTGTACAAACCTTCCCAGGGGGTGTGTACATGCCTCCCCAAGGGTGTGTGTACATGCCTCCCCAGGGGTGTGAGTACATGCCTACCTAGTAGGTGTGTACATGCCTTCCCAGGGGGTGTGAACACGCCTCCCCAGGGGTGTGTGTACATGCCTCTTCAGGGGGTGTGTTTGTAAATGCCTTCCCAGTGGGTGTGTACATGCCTCCCTAGGGGGGTATGTACATGCCTCCTCAGGGGTGTGTGTACCTGCCTCCCCAGTGGGTGTGTACATGCCTTTCCTGGGAGTGTGTACATGCCTCCCAGGGTTGTGTGTACATGCCTCCCCAGGGTGAGTGGGTGTACATACCGCCCCTAGGGTGTGTGTCCATTCCTCCCCAGGGAGGTGTGTGTACATGCCTCCCCAAGGGGTGTGTACATGCCTCCCCAAGGGTGTGTGTACATACCTCCTCAGGAATGTGAGTATATACCTTCCCAGGGGTGTGTGTGTATATACCTCCCCAGGGGAGTGTGTACATGCCAATCCCAGGGGGCGTGTACATGATTCTCCAGGGGGTTTGTACATACCTCCCCAGGGGGTGAGTACATACCTTCCCAGGGTGTGGGTAGATACATCTACAGGGGGTGTGTACATGCCTCCCCAGTAGGTGTGTACATATCCCCCATGGGGGGTGTACATACCTCCCCAGGGGTTGTGTACATACCTTCCCATGGGTGTGTGTACATGAATTCCCAGAGGGCGTGTACATGTCTCCCCAGGAGGTGTGTACATACCTCCCCCGTGGGTGAGTACATACCTCCCCATACAGTGTGTAGATACATCCACAGGGGGCGTGTACATGCCTTTCCAGTGGGTGTGTACATGCCTTCCAAGGGGGTGTGTACAGGCCTTCTCAAGGGGTGGGTACATGCCTCCCCAGGGGGATGTATACCTCCCCACGGGTGTGTACATGCGTCACCTGGGGGGTGTACATGCCTTCCCAGGGGTGTGTGTACATACCTCCCCAGGGGGGTGTACAAGCCTCCCTAGGGGTGTGTATATGCCACCACAAGGGGGTGTGAGTACATACCTCCTTAATAGCGTGTGTACATTCCTCCCCAGGAGTGTGTGTACATGCATTCTCACAGGGGTGTGTGTGCACATGTGTCCCCAGGATTGTGTGTACATACCTCCCCATGGGTGTGTGTACATGCCTCCTCAGGGTGTGTGTATGTACATACCGCCCCAGGAGTGTGTGTCCATGCCTCCCCAGAGGGTGCGTGTACATGCCTCTCCTGGGGTGCGTGCACATGCCTCCCCAGGGGTGAGTGTACATACCTCTCCAGAGGTGTGTTTGTACATATTCCCCAGGGGTGTGTGTACATGCTTTCACAGGGGGTGTGCACATGCCTCACCAGGGGTGTGTTTACATACCTCTTTAGTGGTGTGTGAATATACCTCCCCAGCAGTGTGTGTACATGCTTCCCCAGGGGGTGTGTGTACATACCTCCCTAGGGGTGTGTGTGTGTACATGCCTCCCCAAGGATGTGTGTACATGCCTTCCCAGGGAGTGTGTACATGACTCCCCAGGGATGTGTGTACATGCCTCCCCCGGGGTATGTGTACATGTCTCCTAAGTGGGTGTGTACATGCCTCCCAGGGGGTGTGTACATGCCTCCCCAGGGGGTGTGAACATGCCTCACCAGGGGTGTGTGTACATACCTCCCTAGGGGTGTGTGTATATACCTCCCCTGGGGTGTGTGAACATACCTCCCCAGTGGTATGTGTACATAACTTCCTAGGAGGCGTGTACATGCCACCTCAGGGGGTGTGTACATACCACCCCAGAGAGTGTGCACATACCTTCCCATGGGTGTGTGTACATGCCTTCCCAAAGGGCGTGTACATGTCTCCCAAAGGGATGTGTACATAATTCCCCAGGGGGTGTGTATATATACCTACCCAGGGGATGTATACATTCCTCCACAGGGGTGTGTGTACATACCTCCCCAAGGGTGTGTGCACATGCCTTCCCAGAGGGCGTGTACATAAATCCCCTGGAAATGTGTACATACATCCCCAGGAGGTGTGCACATACTTCCCCAGGGGGTGTTTACATACCTCCCCAGGAGGTGTGTACATACATCCCCAGGGGTTGTACATTCCTCCCCAAGGGATGTGTACATACCTCCCCAGAGGCTGTATTCATGCCTCCCCAGAGGGTGTGTACATGCCTCCCCAGGGATATGTGTACATGCCTCCCCAGGGGTGTGAGTACATACCTCCCCAAGGGTGTGTGTACATACCTCCCCAAGGGTGTGTGTACCTGCCTTCCCAGGGGGCGTGTACATACCTCCCCAGGGGGTGTTTGTATATGCATTCTCAGGGATGTGTGTACATGACTCCCCAGAGGTGTGTGTACACACCTCCTTAGGGGTGTGTGTGTACATACCTCTTCAGGAGTGTGTGTACATACCTCCCAAGGGGTGTGTGTACATGCCTTCCTAGGGGCTGTGTACATGCCTCCCCAGGGGGGTGTACATGCCTCCCAAAGGGGTGTGCATAAGCTACCACAGGGGGTCTGTGTACATACCTCCTTAAAGGGTGTATGTACATGCCTCCCCAGGAGTGTGTACATGCCTTCCCAGTGGTGTGTGTATACATGCGTCCCCAGGATTGTGTGTACATACCTCCCCTGGGGTGTGTGTACATGCCTCGCCAGGGGTGTGTGTGTACATACCTCCCTAGTTTGTGTGTGTGTACATGCCTCCCTCCCCAGGGGTGTGTGTACATGCCTTCCCAGGGGGTGTGTACATTCCTCCTCAGGGGTGTGTGTACATGCCTCCCAGGAGTGTGTGTACATGCCTCCCTAGGGTGTGTGTGTGTACATACCGCCCCAGGAGTGTGTGTCCATGCCTCCCCAGAGAGTGTTTGTACATGCCTCCCCTGGTGTGCGTGCACATGCCTCCCCAGGGGTGTGTGTACATACCTCTCCAGGGGTGTGTGTACATATTACCTAGGGGTGTGTGTACATGCCTTCCCAAAGGTGTGTGTGTGTACATGCCTTCCAAGGGAGTGTGCACATGCCTCACCAGGGGTGTGTGTACCTGCCTCCCCACGGGTGTGTATACATGCCTTCCCAGTGGGTGTGTACATGCCTCTCCAGGGGTGTGTGTACTTGCCTCCACAGGGGGGGGGTGTTTGTACATACCGCCTCAGGGGTGTGTGTCCATGCCTCCCCAGGGGTGTGTGTACATGCTTCCCCAGGGGGTGTGTGTACATACCTCCCAAGGGTTGTGTGTACATGCTTTCCCACGGGTGTGTGTACATACCTCCCAAGGGTTGTGTGTACATGCTTCCCCAGGGTGTGTGTGTACATACCTCCCTAGGGGGTGTGTGTGTAAATGCCTCCCCATGGGTGTGTGTATATGCCTTCCCAGTGGGTGTGTACATGCCTCCCCAGGGGTGTGTGTACATGCCTCCGAGGGGTGTGTGTACATGCGTCCGCAGTGGGTGTGTACATGCCTTCCCAGGGAGTGTGTACATGCCTCCCCAGGGGTGTGTATACATGCCTTCCTATTGGGTGTGTACATGCCTCCCCAGAGGTGTGTGTACATGCCTCCCCTGGGGTGTGTGTACATGCCTCCCCAGTGGGTGTGTACATGCCTCTCCAGGGGTGTGTGTACTTGCCTCCACAGGGGGGGGGGGTGTTTGTACATACCGCCTCAGGGGTGTGTGTCCATGCCTCCCCAGGGGTGTGTGTACATGCTTCCCCAGGGGGTGTGTGTACATGCCTCCCTAGGGGGTGTGTGTGTAAATGCCTCCCCATGGGTGTGTGTATATGCCTTCCCAGTGGGTGTGTACATGGCTCCCCAGGGGTGTGTGTACATGCCTCCCCAGGGGTGTGTGTACATGCCTCCCCAGTGGGTGTGTACATGAATTCCCAGGGAGTGTGTACATGCCTCCCCAGATGTGTGTGTACATGCCTTCCTAGTGGGTGTGTACATGCCTCCCCAGAGGTGTGTGTACATGCTTCCTCTGGGGTGTGTGTACATGCCTCCCAAGTGGGTGTGTACATGCCTCCCCAGGTGTATGTGTAAAGGCCTCCACAGGGGGGGTGTTTGTACATACCGCCTCAGGGGTGTGTGTCCATGCCTCCCCAAGAGTTGTGTACATGCTTCCTCAGAGGGTGTGTACATGCCTCCCAAGGGGTGTGTGTACATACCTCCTCAGGGGTGTGTGTATATACCTCCCCAGGGGTGGGTGTACATACCTCGCCAGGGGTGTGTGAACTTGCTTCCCCAGGGGGTTTGTACATACCTCCCCTTGGGGTGTGTACTTACCTTCCCTTGGGTGTGTGTACATGAATTTCCAGAGGGCGTATACATGCCTTCCCAGGGGGTGTGTACATGCCTCCCCAGGGGGTGTGTATACCTCCCCAGGGGTGTGTACATGCCTTCCGGGGGGATGTGTGTTCATGCTTTCCCAGGGGGGTGTACATACCTCCCCAAGGGTGTGTGTACATGCCTTCTCAGGGGTGTGTGCACATGCCTTCCCAGGGGGTGTGTACATGCCTCCCCAGGGGTGTGTGGACATGCCTTCCCAGGGGTGTTTGTACATGCCTCTCCAGGGTTGAGTGTACATACCTCCCCAGGGGTGTGTGTACATGCCTCCCCTGGGGTGTGTGTACATGCCTTCGCAGTGGGTGTGTACATGCCTAACCAGTGGGTGTGTACATGCTTTCCTAGGGAGTGTGTACATGTCTCCCCAGGGGTGTGTGTACATGCCTCCCCAGGGGAGGTGTGTGTACATACCGTCCCAGGGGTGTGTGTCCATGCCTCCCCAGGTGTGTGTGTACATGCCAATCCCAGGGGGCGTGTACATGTTTCCCCAGGGGATTTGTACATACCTCCCCAGGGGGTGAGTACATACCTCCCCAGGGGGTGTGTAGATACATCGAAAGGGGGTGTGTACTGTCGGGGATTCACCTCTCTATTATTCTCTACCCTTACTCTGGGGTGAGCAATAGTTATGCTCAAGGTAACTCACCGTAGCCCTGCGGGTCTTCCCTCGATCCTCACGGCGCCACTGCGCGCCAGGAGAGTCTCCCAGTCAATCTTAACGGCCTCTTATTAAGAAAGAGTGAGAACACGACTCGCTCACATCGACTGTCGTGTGCCCTCCCCAACAATAGGGCTCTACGGTTATCCACAAGATCGCCAACTGGTGTTTTAGGTGGCCAGTAACACCATCAGTGGACTGGTGAATTCAGTGGTAGCCTTGGCAAGGTCACACTCAAAAGATCAGGAATCTGGCAGGTACTTATTGTTATCACTCTATGCTTACAGGTATAGTATAGCCACAAGATCAATGGAGGGGATGAGATAAACACAAAGATAGTTTTGTATTTTACTTAAAATGTATGAAAGATGTCATAAAGGCCAAACAATAATCCATAAATCAACTGATCCTGACGCGGCCGGTAATTCCCATGGATATTATGTGATCATAAGATGGCAACATCTCCCTTCCTCATCAAGTGTCAAGAACAGCTGATCGCAATGGCCTCTCCGCGCGAACTTTGCTTGTTTTCTAGATTCACGCGCGCTGTTTCTTTAAATTCTCCAATATTACTAGAAACTCGCACACATTCGATATTGGCACAAATAAACCGTATTACTCAGTTACACTGTACTCAGGCTCAAACAGTCTTTTCTACAATCAATACTATAATGATTCACTGTAATGGCTTTACATTGTTCTTCACTCAGCAATATACTAAGAACTATTAACACTGGAGTTTTCAATACTTTCTCTCGTGGGCGATAACGCAATAATTCACTATACTCACAAATGATTATTCACTGAATGAACATAGACATATATATGGTATGTAAATCAATCATCAATACATGGAAAATAAATAGTTTCTGGGCACATAGCCTAACCTCCAAATACTGGCATAATATTATATATAATTTACCACTATATGTTCATATCAAAATCTATAGAAAGATATACACAACACAGTAAATTTATCACTGGTTCCTGGTGCCTGTACACACCAATAATCAACATGAATATTACAAGTACTCTTGATAGTACTGTCTAACACACTGGTGCTTTACCGTGACATGGGTGAGACTTGCTCACGACATATAAAATCCTCAGGCTAGATAATATAGCCGAATTATATAGCTAACTAAAGGGGAATGGGGAGGGAACTAGAAACACCTACTTCACCCTATCCTCCGATGAGAGTCGAGATGTAGCTCCTGGTCCTCGTGTCGGGAACGCCCCCACACTACACATCGTCGTGTCCTACCAGAGCCTCTCGTCGTCCCACCGTTTAGCGCGTCGTCTCCGTGACTCCTCACTGCAGGTCCGTCCTCCTTCTTAACTTCTTGAAGGTTGGAGTCGGTCTCCTGGCCGTCGTCTTCTCCCAGCAACGGCTGTCGCCTACGTCTCAGCTACAGTCGTCCGGTTTCCCCAAATAGTCCTCTTTTCCTCAGCTACCCAGTGGCTCTGTCTGCCACTACGCTGTCACGAACTGGTGAATTGCCACAGACGTCACTGCACGGCTTCACTGCTTCTTGCACAGCACCTGACTGGAGCACTTGTTGCTCAAATAACCGTCAATTCCCTCTTCTGGTTCAACACATGAACTAGGGAAGACTTCTCAGAGTACTGGCGGACTTCAGGTGACGCGTAAATCCACGGGAGCGGGAAAACTGTCCAACTGACAGTTTGGTCTGACAGGACCATCCGTCGCACGTCCGACCTCTATGACGTGTCGTGTCTGACTGCTGGCGCCAGCTCGGCGCGCGGGCTGGACCCCCTTCCTTCGTGACGTCACTTTCGCCACGGGAGGTTTTCATTGGCTCCCGGTGCCACATTGCTGTCGGTGACCAATCCGGTGCCACTGACGTCACACGGTTTTCGCGGGAAATCAGAGAGGCAAGCGCCATCTTGGCTCCCTAAAGGGCCTAAACCACAGGCCAAAATATTACTATTTCACAAATTTCTCGGCTCTCCGAGAACACTTCACTCTCTCCCATATATCAAATTGCAGCCTGCAACGTAGAGAACGCTTGGGAAAAGTAGACATGACTCTTACTGCAGGCGTGGGAGAATTACAAGGGGGGGAACTCCGTCACATACCCCTCCCCTTAAAATAAGAGTCATGTCTGGTTAGTGGATGCGGGATAGGGCATCCGCTACTACGTTGTCCTTCCCCTTGATGTGTTTGATTTCCAGCCGGTATTCTTGCAGTAACAACGCCCACCTCGTTAGACGTTGGTTGGAATTCTTCATCTTGTATAAAAATGTGAGAGGGTTGTGATCGGTGAATACTAGGACAGGTCTCGCCCCTCCTCCCACGTACACATCAAAGTGCTTCAGGGCCATAACTAGCGCCAATGCCTCCTTCTCAACGGTGCTGTAGGCCCGCTGATATTTTACGAACTTCTTCGAGTAGAAGGCTACTGGCCTATGTACTTCACTCCGTTCTTGAGCCAACATGGCCCCTATTCCAACGTCGCTGGCGTCCACGTACAGGATAAAACCGGCTGAAAAATCTGGAGATATCAATACTGGGGCCTCCGTCAACAATATCTTGGTCTTTTCAAAAGACTCTTGGCAGGCCTCTCCCCATCTCCATCTTACATTCTTGGAGAGTAGCTCGGTTAGGGGATGCGCTACCGTGGAGAAATTCCGGCAGAACCCACGATAGTACCCTATCATTCCGAGGTACCTGAGCAACTCCTTGCGTGTCTTGGGCACGGGGTATTCCTTTATGGCTGCTACTTTGTTATCAACTGGAGTGACTTCACCTTGGCCGATGACAAAACCGAGGTACTCTAAGTGAGCTTTCCCGAACTCACTCTTGGCCAAATTTACAGTCAGGTTAGCCTCCTCTAACCTTCTGAATAATTCCCCAAGTTTCTCCAGATGCGTCCCCCAATCGTCGGCGTACACGACGATGTCATCGATGTAAACCGTGCATCCTGCTGCACCCCTTAACAGCTCGTTCATCATCCGCTGGAAGCAGCTGCCGCTATTTTTCATGCCGAAGGGCAACACCTTGTACTGGTACAGCCCATCAGGAGTCGCGAAAGCTGATATCTTCCTGGCCTCAGGAGTCAGGGAGATCTGGTAGTACCCCTAGAGAAGATCGACCTTGGATACATACCGTGCACTGCCCACCTGGTCAATGCAGTCACTCACTCTTGGCATGGGGTGAGAATCTGCCACTGTGATGGAGTTCACCCTCCTGTAATCGGTACAAAAGCGGTATGTTCCGTCGCTTTTCCTCACCAACAGGCATGGGGAACTCCACTCACTTTTACTGGGCTCCGCAAGGTCGTTCTCAAGGAGGTACTCCACCTCCTTTCTCATCAGCTCTCGTTTCTCTGGGCTCACCCTGTATGCGCTCTGTTTGACGGGCCTGGCGTCCCTCACCTCCACCTCGTGCGTCACACTCCTGTGTCGTCGGGGCACGTCGGTGAAGAGGGAGGCATTCTTTCTCAGTAGGTCCGTCAGGTCCGCTCTCTGTTGCCCTTCCAGATGTGACAGCTTGTCCTTGATGTTTGCCAGACTCTCAGTGTTGGTGAGACGGGTGCCATCCGCCCTGGACCACTTTCCTTCCTCCTCCGGGAGTTCTTGGTCCACCTGTACGCACAGAACTGTCTTCTGCTGGAGTTCCCGGGTCATCGTTCCTTCCTGCCTGGCGGTTCCTCCTTCCACAGTGAAGAAGGGCTTCAGGCGATCCACGTGACACACCTGTTTCTTTCGGGATCTGTCCGACTTCCCAATTTCGTATGACACCGGACCCAACCGTCGCAGCACTTGGTATGGTCCCTCGAACCGTGACTCGGTCACCCTACCTTTACCTGGAAGCAAGACCATTACTTGGGACCCGACCTGGAAATCCCTCTGTGTAGCTCTCTTGTCGTACCACTCCGACATCTTACGCTGCGCCTCCTTCAGGTGCTTCCCAGCCAGTTCCTTCGCTAGAGTGAGACGTTCATTAAACTTCTGGACATATTCGTTCACCGTTCCCACGGTCGCTGCCGGTGTCCATTGTTCCCTCAGCATGGACAGGGGACTTCTCACCTCGTGTCCATACACTAGCTGGAATGGTGAGAATCCTAGTGACTCTACCACCGCGTTGCGTATGGCAAATAACGCGGGGTATATAGCCTCATCCCACTCAGCCCCCTGTTCTGCGCAGAACACTCTCAGCACAGTCTTCAATGTGGAGTGGAATCTTTCGATCGCCCCCTGCGACTGCGGTCGGTAGGGCGACGATCGAATCTGAGTCATTCCCCATCCTGCCACCGTCTGTCGGAACCATTTCGACTGAAATATGCTTGCGCAGTCTGTCTGGATCTCTTTGGGCATCCCCACCCACGAGAAAAATCGCTGCAGTTGGCTGGCTACTCCTTGCGACGTTAAACGTCGCATCGGGACGGCTTCCGGAAACCTGGTGGATGTACACATTATTGTCATCAGGCAGGTGTTCCCTTTCTTCGTCCTTGGCAAAGGGCCCACTCCATCAACTAGCAGACGCTCGAAAGCAGGCCCAAACGCTGGAACAGGGATGAATGGGGCCTTCGGTATCGCGGACTGGCTCTTCCCTGCCCTCTGGCATGGTAAGCACGTCTTACAATAGCGCCTCACCTCGGCGTCCATACCTGGCCAGTAAAAGTAATCCCTGATCCTTCGCAGCGTCTTAGTCACTCCCAGGTGGCCTGCAGAGTCCACGGAGTGCGCTAGGTCCAACACGGCCGCTCTGCACTGGGCCGGCAACACTACCTGGTGCCTCGTGCTTAGGGACTCTTCCCCGGCCTCCACCCTCACAGGTCTCCACTGCCTCATCAGCATGCCGTCTCGAAGGTAAAAATGAGTAGCCTTCTCAGGGCCAACACGTCCTCCTTGGGCCTCACTAATCAAATCGGGGAACTCCTCCTGCTGCAACTGTTCAAGACGAGCGCGGTCTACCCCTAGAGAACTGGTGAGGGTCACCTGCAACTCACCACTAGGGCTGTCTCCGCCATCCGCTCGTTCTCCGGGCTCTACGAAGAGGTGATCTATTCCCAGGCTGTCAGTCGTCTCCTCAGCCCCATCAGATCCACAACCTCCTTGTTCTTCGCGTCGCCTTGGTATCACAGCACAAACTGGGAACGCCACCGGTGCGATTCCCTTCTCGCCCCCACAGGCGTTCCACTCTCCGCCTGTCTCCTTGTATTGTTCTAGGCATTCTTCGCCTTTCACAAGATTCGGAAGGACATATCCTCCACACGCGACATTCCCCAAGATGACCTGCGCCTCCATCTTGGGCATTGATGTACAGACTCCCACCACTAGGGTCTGGCAGCCATAGTCGGAATTTAAAGTTACCTGGTGTAGGGGCATCCTCACTGGGCCTCCCACAGTGGTCACACTTGCCACCCCCACACTGGTACTTTCGTAACCCTCGGGGAACAGGGTTTCACTCACCAGGGTAAAATCGGCCCCGGTGTCTCTTAATATCTTCACGGGGATGAGGTCTGCGTCCCCCATCCTTACGGTTCCTTGACACACGAATGGGTGAACTTTCTCCTCCCCACTCAGCACGGGATCATCCCGCACTCTCTCGGCCCTCTGGTCCTCGAACATCACTAAAGCAATGTGTCCCCGCTGCTTAGGGCGTCTGCATTCCCGCGCGACGTGTCCGGGTATTCCGCAGTTGTAGCAGCGGCCCCTCGGCGGAGACCATCCGCCACTGCTCGCCTTAGCACTGCCTCCAGAGGCCGTCGCACCCTGTGTCTTTCCCGCACCGCTTGTTGACTCCTTGGTCGCAGCAACAGCTCCCGAGCTCTCCGCATGGTTCTTCTTGATCGGTTCTACAGCACCTTTTGATCCTCGGGTGTTCCAACTTGAGAGGTGGGATTTGGGAGAACTCGTTCCTGTCCTCCATCCATCCGTCCTTCTATAATTCCTATCGTTTCCGACGTATGCGGGTGGTCGGTTCTGTCCCTCTCGGCGTGGGCGTAGGGCTTCTTCTAACATGTCGGCCCGGTCGGCTGCGGCCCTCAGGTTCTTTATGTCCGCCTCCTTTACCCTCATCCTGATCTCAGGAGGGAGCACGGACATAAACTTTTCCATGATCATTAGTTCCTTGACCTCTTTGGCCGACCCCGCTTCTTCAGAGTCCAACCACTTAAGGAACTTTCTTTCCATGTCCCTCGCCGTCTCCGCATACGATTTTCCTGGCGACCGGGTACACTCTCTAAACCTCTTTCTGTAACACTCTGGCGTGAGCTTAAAGGAACGGAGCACAGCTCGTTTTACCACATCGTAGTTAGTGCATTCCTGGAAGTCGAGCATCGTGAAGGCTTCACGAGCTTCACCTGTGAGCCTCCCTTGGACCAACTCCGCCCACTCCGCCCTCGGCCACCTCTTCATAGCAGCAACTCTCTCAAAGTGATCGAAGAAACTTTCGGCTTCACTAGGCACAAAGACCGGCAGGTCTCGTTCCCTCACTCGTCGGTCTTCCGTTTGCGGCGGGGCAGGGGCACCTAGTCCCAGTTCAGCTCGCTTCAGCTCCACCTCCTTGTTGGCCTCTATCTCCTGTTGTCTCATCCTAGCTTCTCGCTCCTCACGCTGCGTCTGTGCTTCTCGCTCCTGTTCTTCTCGGCGCAGTTGTGCTTCTCGCTCCTCACGCTTCATCTGTGCTTCTCGCTCTTGTTCTTCTCGGCGCAGTTGTGCTTCTCGCTCCTCACGCTTCATCTGTGCTTCTCGCTCTTGTTCTTCTCGGCGCAGTTGTGCTTCTCGCTCCTCACGCTTCATCTGCGCTTCTGCTTCTCGCTCTTCTTTGCGCTGCTGTGCTTCTTCTCTCCTCAGCTGCGCTTCTAGCTGCAGCTTCATTATTTCCAGCTTTATGCTATGCCTGCTGCCGCTGGATCCCCTGCTGCTTCCACCAATACTCAGGTGTTCACCCTCACTGGCAGGTGTTTGGGGCCGTTCCTCCCCCAAAGCTTCGTCTCGAGCCTTGAGCTGAGCCATTATCTCTAGTCTCCTTTCACCAACTCTGGCAGATTTCAGCTTTATTCCGAAATGATCCGCTATAGCCTGTAACTGTGCCTTGGTGCACTCTTCCAGCACCTGGTCGTCTCTAGAGTCAATAAACTTGGTTACTTTATCATCCTCCATCTTGTGCTATGAGTGATAACCTGCGCCTGATCTCTAACACCACTGCCAAGTACCACAACTGCAACCTTTACTTCGATCGAGATCCTGGCAAGGTCGCCAATGTCGGGGATTCACCTTTCTATTATTCTCTACCCTTACTCTGGGGTGAGCAATAGTTATGCTCAAGGTAACTCACCGTAGCCCTGCGGGTCTTCCCTCGATCCTCACGGTGCCACTGCGCGCCAGGAGAGTCTCCCAGTCAATCTTAACGGCCTCTTATTAAGAAAGAGTGAGAACACGACTCGCTCACATCGACTGTCGTGTGCCCTCCCCAACAATAGGGCTCTACAGTTATCCACAAGATCGCCAACTGGTGTTTTAGGTGGCCAGTAACACCATCAGTGGACTGGTGTATTCAGTGGTAGCCTTGGCAAGGTCACACTCAAAAGATCAGGAATCTGGCAGGTACTTATTGTTATCACTCTATGCTTACAGGTATAGTATAGCCACAAGATCAATGGAGGGGATGAGATAAACACAAAGATAGTTTTGTATTTTACTTAAAATGTATGAAAGATGTCATAAAGGCCAAACAATAATCCATAAATCAACTGATCCTGACGCGGCCGGTAATTCCCACGGATATTATGTGATCATAAGATGGCAACATCTCCCTTCCTCATCAAGTGTCAAGAACAGCTGATCGCAATGGCCTCTCCGCGCGAACTTTGCTTGTTTTCTAGATTCACGCGCGCTGTTTCTTTAAATTCTCCAATATTACTAGAAACTCGCACACATTCGATATTGGCACAAATAAACCGTATTACTCAGTTACACTGTACTCAGGCTCAAACAGTCTTTTCTACAATCAATGCTATAATGATTCACTGTAATGGCTTTACATTGTTCTTCACTCAGCAATATACTAAGAACTATTAACACTGGAGTTTTCAATACTTTCTCTCGTGGGCGATAACGCAATAATTCACTATACTCACAAATGATTATTCACTGAATGAACATAGACATATATATGGTATGTAAATCAATCATCAATACATGGAAAATAAATAGTTTCTGGGCACATAGCCTAACCTCCAAATACTGGCATAATATTATATATAATTTACCACTATATGTTCATATCAAAATCTATAGAAAGATATACACAGCACAGTAAATTTATCACTGGTTCCTGGTGCCTGTACACACCAATAATCAACATGAATATTACAAGTACTCTTGATAGTACTGTCTAACACACTGGTGCTTTACCGTGACATGGGTGAGACTTGCTCACGACATATAAAATCCTCAGGCTAGATAATATAGCCGAATTATATAGCTAACTAAAGGGGAATGGGGAGGGAACTAGAAACACCTACTTCACCCTATCCTCCGATGAGAGTCGAGATGTAGCTCCTGGTCCTCGTGTCGGGAACGCCCCCACACTACACGTCGTCGTGTCCTACCAGAGCCTCTCGTCGTCCCACCGTTTAGCGCGTCGTCTCCGTGACTCCTCACTGCAGGTCCGTCCTCCTTCTTAACTTCTTGAAGGTTGGAGTCGGTCTCCTGGCCGTCGTCTTCTCCCAGCAACGGCTGTCGCCTACGTCTCAGCTACAGTCGTCCGGTTTCCCCAAATAGTCCTCTTTTCCTCAGCTACCCAGTGGCTCTGTCTGCCACTACGCTGTCCCGAACTGGTGAATTGCCACAGACATCACTGCACGGCTTCACTGCTTCTTGCACAGCACCTTACTGGAGCACTTGTTGCTCAAATAACCGTCAATTCCCTCTTCTGGTTCAACACATGAACTAGGGAAGACTTCTCAGAGTACTGGCGGACTTCAGGTGACGCGTAAATCCACGGGAGCGGGAAAACTGTCCAACTGACAGGACCATCCGTCGCACGTCCGACCTCTATGACGTGTCGTGTCTGACTGCTGGCGCCAGCTCGGCGCGCGGGCTGGACCCTCTTCCTTCGTGACGTCACTTTCGCCACGGGAGGTTTTCATTGGCTCCCGGTGCCACATTGCTGTCGGTGACCAATCCGGTGCCACTGACGTCACACGGTTTTTGCGGGAAATCAGAGAGGCAAGCGCCATCTTGGCTCCCTAAAGGGCCTAAACCACAGGCCAAAATATTACTATTTCACAAATTTCTCGGCTCTCCGAGAACACTTCACTCTCTCCCATATATCAAATTGCAGCCTGCAACGTAGAGAACGCTTGGGAAAAGTAGACATGACCTTACTGCAGGCGTGGGAGAATTACAAGGGGGGGAACTCCGTCACAGTACTTGCCTCCGCAGGGATGTGTACATACTTCCCCAGTGGGTGTGTACATTACTCCCCTGGGGGTGTGTACATGCCTCCCCAGGGTGTGTGTTTACATACTTCCCCAGGGGGTGTGAACATACCTCCCCAGGGTGTGTATTCATGCCTCCTAAGGGGGTGTGTCCATACCTCCCCAGGGTTGTGTACATACTTCATCCAGGGGGTGTGTACATTACTCCCCTGGGGGTGTGTACATGCCTCCCCAGGGTGTGTGTTTACATACTTCCCCAGGGGGTGTGAACATACCTCCCCAGGGTGTGTGAACTTGCCTTCCCATGGGGAGTGTGTATATGCCTCCCCAGGGTGTGTATGTACATGCCTCCCCAAGGGGAGGCACAACTGCTGCACAATGTACAATGTACTGCTGCACAATGACAGCCCCTTTCAAAGCTGGAGAAATTGCTGACCTAGAGAGCGTGCAGAGATCCTTTACTGCTAGAATCCACTCAGTAAAACATCTAAATTACTGGGACCGACTAAAGAGCCTAAATCTGTACTCCCTTGAGCGCAGGCGGGAGAGATACATAATAATTTACACGTGGAAAAAAATTGAGGGGCTGGTCCCAAACCTGCACACAGAAATAACACCACATGAGACCAGAAGACATGGCAGGATGTGCAGAATACCCCCGTTGAAAAGCAGAGGTGCAACAGGTACTCTGAGAGAGAACTCTATCAACATCAGAGGCCCGAGACTGTTCAACACGCTTCCACTACACATAAGGGGCATAACTGGCAAACCCCTCACAGTGTTCAAGAGAGAACTGGATAAGCACCTCCAAAGGATACCTGATCAACCAGGCTGTGACTCATACGTCAGGCTGCGAGCAGCCGCGTCTAACAGCCTGGTTGATCAGTCCAGCAACCAGGAGGCCTGGTCGACGACCGGGCCGCGGGGACACTAAGCCCCGGAAGCACCTCAAGGTAGCCTCAAGGTAGGGGTGTGTACATACCTCCCCAGGTGTGTGTTAATATATTGTGGGTTGGTGGTGTTAGCCTCGTTGTCACGTGCACACACCCACTCGAGCCACTGTGACTCCCCACTCTCTCCTTATGTGATATGATCTAGTCAATCCCCTTTGACTTATTAGTTTTCAGTCCCACCCTGTCCACGGCAGTGGTTCTTGGTTTTTTCTCTCTCTCTCCTTCCTTACTACTTCCTGGGAAGCCTTACTAGGACAAGGGCAAACACCAGCAAATTTGAATACATTTACTGTACTAAGCACATACACAATACATACGCACATATAATAATAATGAATCCTACACTGTATACTATTTCAGTCAGGTTGCTCTCCAACACCATCAGAACTCTATCATCTGCTTATCAAGTGGTATTTTATCTTCTGATTCACCACGTAATACTATCAACCTCCTCAAGTAGATCAAGTCTTATAACACAATGTTGCACTATCAGCAAGAGAATATACATCTGTAAACATGTGCAAGGAAATTGGCGTATGAATGCAATAACATAAATATCATTATAAATGTTCCTCGATATACAACAACGATCCATCGATCACCCTATCAGTCCTAGAACACATACAACTGCAGGTAATCCAGCCTATGACTGTAACTCTATACTTCAGTATAAACACTCCTCGGCACAAGAATGGCAAACAATCACTCACCTTTCACTGCGTCTTGCACGCTAATGAAAACCAAACACTCTATCACCTCCCTACAAGTAATCATTTAGAACTTCCCTTCCACATCTGGAAGTTCACTACCCTGATCTCTTCAGGTTATTCCGGGTTTAACTATCAGGATCCTCTGCAGCTCCTCCAGGCTGCTACACCATGAAGTTTTCCTTGAGCAACTATGGTGCTTCGCCACTTCTACTAGGGTCCTCCACAGCTCTCCTGGCTGCTACACCTTGAAGTTTCCTCGAACAGAACTGGAGTTTCGCCACTGGTATTACAGAAGCACGTGACACTCCCCTTCACTGCTTCTTCTCACAGCTCGAGGTCCTACTCTTCCACTGTGGGGGCTACTCTTCCTCGGAGTACACTACTCCTTCTACAGTCTTGGACTCTCTTCCACTAACTCACTCAACTGGCTCAAAGTTCACAGCAACTTCTTCCCCAAAGACAAACCTGCAACCCATTGACACGCCAATAAAAACGTTTCCTTATAAACACATAAACGAAATGATCCACACAATATGCTTACATCCAACATCTATCTGCTCTCTACATGCAGTGAGTGTGGACTCCCCCATTTGGGCTGGTCCATGCTCCGCCTTGCACGGCGGGCGGCTCCTCAACTCTGGGAGGGTTCTCCACCGCCAATCAGTTGGCTTCAGGCGGTCGACGGGAGAGGACGTGCTGCTCGTCCCTCCAGCTGTCTCTCTCATCTCCGTCCTCTTATTTAGGCTTCCTGCATTACCAAAACATGTCTAACTTATCAATAAACATACGCTACTGTCGCTGCGCACACGACCAACTACAAGTAATCACTATAGACTGGCTTAAATCGTGCTTACCACAGATTATCTAGTCGAGGGCGCTATCCCTCTGATGGCGTCTGATCAGGGCACTCCCACAGCCCACGATAATGTCTCTGGGCGGCTTAATAAACACTCCTCGCCGTCCAGGACTTGAGACCACAAGACGTTCATAGCTCGATTCCACAGCTGGAACGTCTGCACACTTCCTTTCTCTTGGAGATATATCACTAAGGGTCCCTCTCTGACAGGAGCTCACACGGAGCGCAGCTTCCCCTCGCGATGTCTGGTGCTCAAGTGACTTAAGCTCCTCTCTAAGCGAGCCTCACGCCTCTAGCAAATTATCCACATCTCCTAACCAGTCATTTATCTATTTTCTTATTCACTGCCCATTATCTCAAATTGTTTATCAAATCCAACCAACTATTTTACACCTGTATCTTCACTTCTATATTTCCTAGACCTTCTAGTCAGGTCAGGCTTGATAAAATAATTCTCAAAGGGAAGACTCGTTTTTCGGCTGCCTGGGATCATAACAGTGTGTACATACTTTTCCAGGGGTGTGTGTACATGCCTCCCCAGGGTGTGTGTGTAGATGCTTCCCCAGTGGGTGTGTACATACCTCCCAATGGGTGTATGTACATACCTCCCCAAAGGGTGTGTTTATACCACGCCAGGCGGAATGTACATACCTCCCCGGAGAGTGTGTACATGCCTCCCCAGGGGGGGAGGTGCGTGTACATACCTCCCCAGGGGTGTGTGTTCATGCCTCCCCACGGTGTGTGTACATGCCTCCCCAGGGGTGTGTGTAAATGACTCTCCAGGGTGTGTGTATACTTCCCCAGGGGAGTGTGTACATGCCTCCCTATGAGGAGTGTGTACATACTTCGCCAGGGGTGTGTGTGTACATGCCACCCCAGGGAGTATGTGTATATACTTCCCAGGGGTGTGTGTACATGCCTCCCCAGGGTGTGTGTGTGTACATACCTACCCAGGAGGGGGGTGTACATGCCTCCCCAAGGGGTGTGTACATGCCTCCCCAGGAGTGTGTTTACATGCCTCCCCAGTTAGTGTGTAGATGCCTCCCAGGGTGTGTGTGTACATGCCTCCCCAGGGGGCGTGTACATGCCTCCCCAAGAGAAGTGTGTACATGCCTCCCTAGGGGTGGGGTGTGTGTTAATGCCTCCCCAGGGATGTATGTACATGCCTCTTCAGGGGGTGAGTACATACCTCTCCAGGGGGTGTACATGCCTCCCCAGGGATTATGTACATGCCTCTTCAGGGGGTGAGTACATACCTCTACAGGGGGTGTACATGCCTCCCCAGGGAGTGTGTACATGCCTCCCCTGGAGGGTGTAAATGCCTCCCCAGGGGGTGTATGTACGTGCTTCCCCCGGGGGTGTATACATGCCTCCCCAGGGGTGTGTATAGATGCCTTCCGAGGGGGCGTGTACATGCCTCCCCGTGGTGTGTCTGTACATAACTCCCCAGGGGGTGTGTATATATCTTCCCAGGGGGTGTGTACATGCCTCCGCAGGGGTGTGTGAACATACCTCTCCAGGGGTGTGTGTACCTGCCTTCGCAGAGGGCGTGTACATGTCTCCCCAGGGGGTGTGTACATACCTCCCCAGGGGGTGTGTACATACATCCCCGGGGGGTGTACATACCACCCAAAGGGGTGTATTCATGCCTCCCCAGGGTGTGTGTACATGCCTCCCAAGGGGGTGTGTACATGCCTCCCCAGGGGGTGTGTACATACCTCCCACGGTGGTGTATTCATGCCTCCCCAGGGGGTGTTTACATACCTCCCCAGGGGTGTGTATATGCCTTCCCAAGGATGTGTGTACATGCCTCCCCAGGGGTGAGAACATATATAGAGAACATACTTGACAACCTAGCAAACCCAGCTCCAGATATTATCTTCCTTGGAGATTTCAATTTACCGAGTCTAAGATGGAGAATGGCAAACACAAATATCATAGCAGGGAATGACCCGGGAAATAACCAACCACAGGTCAGAGAACTTTTGAGATTCTGTGACAAATTCTCGCTCAATCAACAGATTACAGAACCAACTAGGAACGAAAACACACTAGACTTGTTATTCACAAACAATGATGAACTAATCAGAGACATCACAATCTCAGATACTTCATACTCAGACCATAAGCTCATTGAAGTGCGAACTAGCATAAATAACGGTAGTAGGTCTAAGAGACCCAACAAGCGAGAAGGAATATTCAATCAATTCAATTTCAACAATAAGAGGATTGACTGGGAAAAAATAAATGTAGACCTTGCAACCATTCAATGGGAGACGGTCTTAAGCGACAAAACTCCCACACAGGGAATAGCTCAACTGACAGCTGAAGCTTACAAGGTCTGCTTGAAGCACGTACCTGTGAGGAGGGGCAGAAAGAGGACCACTCTAGAAAGAGAACGCAGACGACTGTACAGGAGAAGGAAAAAAATAACGGAAATGCTTCGGCAGACACAACTATCACAAGCAAGGAAAACAAGCCTAAGCAGGGAGATTGAGGAAATAGAACAAACGTTGAAGCGATCATATGAGTCTGAGGAAATGGAATTGGAACAGAAAGCTATACAAGATATAAGGAAAAATCCGAAATATTTTTTCACATACGCAAAATCAAAATCCAAAACCTCGACCAGTATTGGACCGTTAATTACAAGTGAAGGTACGTACACAGAGGACAACAAAGAGATTAGTGAAATTCTAAGAAGCCAGCATGAGGCTATATTTAGCACACCAATAAACAACATGAAAGTTGATGACCCAGACAGCTTCTTCATGAATGACATTCAAGCTGCAGATAATATAACGGATATTACCACAAACTCGGATGACTTTGAAAGAGAAATTGACAATATGCCTATGCACTCAGCTCCAGGGCCTGACTCATGGAACTCAATATTCATAAAGAAATGTAAAGTACCAGAAGCGAGAGCACTCAGCGTAATATGGAGAAAGAGCCTGGATACAGGGGAGATACCAGCAGCACTTAAATCTGCAGGTATAGCTCCGTTGCACAAGGGGAGGAGTAAAGCCTTGGCAAAAAATTATAGGCCAGTTGCACTAACATCACACATAATAAAAGTGTTTGAAAGAGTGATTAGGAATCAAATTTCTAGTTTTATGGAAAACCATGAATTGCACAATCCAGGACAACATGGATTTAGAGCGGGAAGATCCTGTCTGTCACAGTTACTCAACCACTATGACAAAATCACAGAAGCCCTAGAAGAAAAGCAAAATGCAGATGTTGTACACACAGACTTTGCAAAGGCGTTCGACAAATGTGACCATGGGGTGATAGCTCACAAAATGAGGTCAATGGGAATAACTGGAAAAGTAGGACGCTGGATACTCAATTTCCTGTCGAACAGAACACAAAGAGTAACAGTCAATCAGATAAAATCGAGTCCAAGCGATATTAGAAGCTCTGTACCTCAAGGTACAGTCCTTGCACCCCTACTCTTCCTTATTCTCATATCTGATATAGACAAAAATACACGTCACAGCTTCGTGTCGTCCTTTGCAGATGACACAAAAATCAGCATGAAAATTACCTCTGCTGAAGACATTGAAAAACTACAAGCAGATGTCAACAAAGATTTCGATTGGGCAGCAGAAAATAACATGATGTTTAACAGTGATAAATTTCAGGTACTCAGGTACGGCAAAAATGAGGATCTGAAACATAATACAGGGTACAAAACACAATCGAATCTTCCCATAGTAGAAAAACAGCATGTCAAGGATTTGGGAATAATGATGTCCGACGATCTAACGTTTAGGGAGCATAACCAAGCAAATATCGCGTCAGCCAGAAAAATGATCGGATGGATTACGAGAACTTTCAAATCCAGGGATCCCATCACAATGGTTGTACTCTTCAAGTCACTTGTGTTGTCCCGTCTCGAGTACTGCTCAGTACTCACTTCCCCTTTCAGAGCAGGAGAGATTGCTGAAATAGAGGGAATACAGAGAACATATACGGCACGCATAGACAAGATAAAACACCAAAATTATTGGGATCGTCTCAAAGCTCTCCAAATGTACTCTCTAGAAAGGAGACGAGAGAGATACCAAATAATATACACATGGAAAATACTGGAGGGTCAGGTCCCAAATCTACACAGTAAAATAACAACGTACTGGAGTGAACAATATGGAAGAAAATGCAAGATTGAACCAGTGAAGAGCAGAGGTGCCATAGGCACAATCAGAGAGCACTGTATAAACATCAGAGGTCCGCGGTTGTTCAACGTCCTCCCACCGACTATAAGAAATATTGCCGGAACAACCGTGGACATCTTCAAGAGAAAACTGGACAGTTTTCTAAGAGAAGTTCCGGATCAGCCGGGCTGTGGTGGGTACGTGGTACTGCGGGCCGCTCCAAGCAACAGCCTGGTGGACCAAACTCTCACAAGTCGAGCCTGGCCTCGGGCCGGGCTTAGGGGAGTAGAAGAACTCCCAGAACCCCATCAACCAGGTAACCAGGTATCAACCAGGGTGTGTGTACATGCCTCCCCATGGGGGGGTGTACATACTTCCCCAGGGTGTTTGTACATAACTCCCCAGGGGGTGTGTACATGCCTCCCCAGTGGGGGGTGTTTACATACTTCCCCAGGGGGCGTGTACATACCTCCCCAGGGTGTGTGTACATGCTTCTCCAGGGGGAGTGTGTACATGCCTCTCCAGGGTGTGTGTGTACATATCTCAACCGGGGGTGTGTGTACATGCCTCCCCGGGGTGTGTGTACATGCCTCCCCGGGGTGTGTGTACATACCTCTCCAGGTGTGTGTGTACATACTTTCCCGAGGGTGTGTGTACATGTCTTCCCAGGGGGTGTGTGTACATGCCTCCGCAGCGGGTGTGTACATACCTCCCAAGGGGTGTGTGTACATGCCTCCCCAGTTGACGTGTACAAGCCTCCCCAGGGGATGTGTACGTGCCTCCCAAGGGGGTGTGTAAATGCCTCCCCAAGGGTGTGTGTACATACCTCCCCAGGGGTGTGTGTACATGCCTTCCAGGGGGCGTGTACATGCCACCCCAGGTTGTGTGTACATACCTCCTCAGAGGGTGTGCACATACCTTCCCATGGGTGTGTGTACATACCTTCCCAGGGGTGCTTGTACATGTCTTCCCAGAAGGCGTGTACATGTCTCCCAAGGGGGTGTGTACATAATTCCAAAGGGGATGTGTATATACCTCTCCAGGGGGGGGGGGTGTACGTGCCTCCACAGGGGTGTGTGAACATACCTCGACAGGGGTGTTTGTACATGCCTTCCCAGAGGGCGTGTACATGTCTCCCCAGGGAGTGTGTACATACCTCCCCAGGGGGTGTGTACACACATCCCCAGGGGGTGTGTACATACCTCCCAAGGGGGGTATATTCATGCCTCCCCAGGGTGTGGGTACATACCTTCCCAGGGGTTGTGTACATACCTCTCCAGGGGTGTGTACATGCCTCCCTAGGTAGTTTTTTTACATACTTTCCCAGGGGGCGTGTACATACCTCCCCAGGGTGTGTGAACATGCCTCTCCAGGGGTGTGTGTACATGCCTCCCCAGGGGGAGTGTGTGCATGCCTCACCAGGGTGTGTGTGTACATATCTCAACAGGGGGTGTGTGTACATGCCTCCCCAGGGGGTTTGTACATACCTCCCCAGGTGTGTGTGTACATACATTCCCGAGGGTGTGGGTACATGTCTTCCTAGGGGGTGTGTGTACATGCCTCCCCAGCGGGTGTGTACATACCTCCCAAGGGGTGTGTGTACATACCTCCCCAACTGGTGTGTTCATACCTCCCCAGGAGGAGTGTACATACCTCCCCGGGGGGTGTGTACATACCTCCCCAGGGGTGTGTGTACATGCATCCCGGGGTCTGTGTACATGCCTCCCCTTGAGTGTGTGTGTACATGCCTCTCCCAGGGAGGTGTGTGTGAACATACCTCCTCAGGGGTGTGTGTACAGGCCTCCCTAGGGGGTGTGTGTGCATGCCTTCCCAGGGGGTGTGTACATACCTCTCCAGGGGTGTGTGTACATACCTTCCCAGAGGTGTGTGTGTACATGCCTTCCCAAAGGGTTGTATATGCCTCCCATGAGGGTGTACATGCCTTCCCAGGGGTGTGTGTACATGCCTCCCCAGGTGTGTGTGTACATGCCTCCCCAGGGGTGTGTGTACTAGTAGTGGGATTTATGACTACACGTGACCGTTTTGCTTTTTTCGAGGGTCACGCGTAGTCATACCTGTTTTTCGTTACAGTTTTAAGGGGACACGCGTAGTCATACCTGTTTTCGTTACAGTTTTAAGGGGACACTCGTAGTCATACCTGTTTTTCGTTACAGTTTCGAGGGACACTCGTAGTCATACCTGTTTTTCGTTACAGTTTCGAGGGACACTCGTAGTCATACCTGTTTTTCGTTGCAGTTTTGAAGGGACACTCGTAGTCATACCTGTTTTTCGTTACAGTTTCGAGGGACACTCGTAGTCATACCTGTTTTTCGTTGCAGTTTTGAAGGGACACTCGTAGTCATACCTGTTTTTCGTTACAGTTTTGAAGGGACACTCGTAGTCATACCTGTTTTTCGTTACAGTTTTGAAGGGACACTCGTAGTCATACTAGTTTTTGGTTACAGTTTCGAGGGACACAATCCGTCATACCTGTTTCGGGGGACACGAACCGTCATACCTGTTTTTTCGTCACCCGAGCGGGTGATTGCCTTATAGTCCATGAAATTACGCTCAAGGGTATTAAAAGGTCCCTTGTAGTCATACATGTTTTGTCGTTACCACAGTGTCCCTTGCACAGACATCGCTGATGGTCAATGACGTCACCAGGTAGCCGCTCAATGACCCTGCACAGGCATTGTTAATGGTCAATGACGTCATCAGCTAGCCAGTCACCCTTTCTTCATCTTCCCTGAATAAGTCCATTTTCTGTTATAGTGTGTTTATTCCAATTTTTAATGTTTATAGCAAAGGGGGATTCAAATGCCGCCTTCTGTCGAGCCTAATGTGCAATAGCGTTAATCATTATAAGCTCGTTTTTTCTCAATAAGGTTTTACCGTACCGTTTCCCATTGTCTAAGATCAGTTTATAGCTAAGATTACATATTACATAAGAAAAGAGTTCAAACCCTGTTACAGAACTAGTATTTACCAAGGGTAAAACTTATCCAATTCATTCCTGTTCTGTTTCATGTTGATACGTTTAATAGGATATTATTATCCCCCTTTATCATGTCCATTCTTTAACACCTCTATCATGTCACCCCTATTTCTTCTTCGTCGTCGTTCTAGAGAATGTAATTTGAGCTTTGACAATCTTTCTTGAAGGATCGTTTGTTATGCATAGGGCAAAAAATAAAATGAAAAAACTGCTATCAGTCGTTTATATGAAAAAACAGAGCCCTGGGCATTGGTGATTTCAATGCATGTTCAGTAGTAAACCAATATTGTCCTTAACCGCATACACATCTCACATTCGCTCAAAACATACCTCCCACACCTTACTGTGGCATATAACAAATAAAAAAAACTCATTCAGTAAAAGCAAGCCTCTCATGTTTTAAAATAAGGCCTTCTGCGGCGCGAGGTGTGCTAAATGCGGATCCCAGGAGGTTCGCACATAAGTGTGAACTCTTAATCTGGCTTAATACCTCACCTATACTCTGTGCTTCATCAAAGTTGATATTCAGCTACAATAGCTCGTATTTTCGCTCATTGCTTATATTTTCTGTTATTCATAAACCCGATCAAACCAACCTAACCTAACCTAACCTAACATATTATATATAACAAACAAATACATTCTACAGAACAGTTATTGTTGTTGTTTAGTGACATCGTGAAAAGCGACCTCAGGTATAGGGATAAGGTATTGCTGGCCATTAGTATATAGGTGTGAAGGTATTACTGCACCTTACTGGTCAACTATGTATGACATCACCAGACAACCAATGCAACCTTTGGCATTCTACTGGCATATGTATTTAATGTTATTATTAAAAAATGACTAGACTAACCATCCCCACCTAACCTAATCAGAGGACTAAGAATATACATTTTAGTCATCCACAACTGTAATCATTATTCAGTGTTAAGTTCAAAAGTATAACAGAAGCCCAAATGTCGTACTGCAATTTAAGCAGAATCGTACATCTGGCAGCATAGCAGGTGAGCTGAACATAAGAATAAAGGTAACTGCAGAGGTCCTATTGGCCCATACGGGGCAGCTCCTATATATTTCCACCCAATCTCATTCATGTCCACCCTATGCTTAAAACAACCAAGGGATCCCACGTAAAGTATTAGTTTACAATAATAGTTTTAATAAATAGCTCTTATTCTAGTTTTATACACAACAGCAATTATGAAACCCTATAGCTAGATATTCTACTATAATCCACAAGTAGTTACCACACATCTGGCAGTACAGCGGATTAGTGGCTGTGTTCATAGGCTAGTCAACTGTCCTCACATCCATCAAATAGATATCCAAATGTCGCACCTCAATTCATCCATCTAGCAACTCAGCTGGATGTTAGCCACTATATTCATAGGCTAATCATTTCTACACCTCAAAAAATCCTAGTCTTGCTACGCAAATCAGCTAACTTGTTTCTAAACCAACACTCGCAAATACAATCATGCATACCTACACATACTTCAAACCCTATGCATTCATAGAGAATAGCCTAGTTTTTTTGCCACCATTTCCCCATTAATCAGATGTAATTTATGCCATACACACAGAAAATACAGCATTTACACACCAAATATGCCATTTATGCACAAAATATATTATTTACACTCAAAATATACCATCACATAAAAAAATATGACATTTTCATACAAAATATGTCAGTTGCACACAAAAATATACCATTTACACAATATTGCATGTACATTCAGAGTATGACATTTACACAAAGTACGGTATTTTGCTCAAATATATGAAAATGCTTATGCATTTAGACAATGAAAAATGCGCTTTCACTAAAATTACACAATTTCACAAACATAATTTTCACAAAATACCCACACATTGTTGTCGGAAAATCCGACAGCATTTAATACATCATACAGATAATAGCTGTATTGTATAAACAAGTTAACCCATAGAGAACGTAACTTGTAGTGGAATTACCGTCTATAGAAAACGGGATATCATCACCACATACTATTATAATTCACCAGCTATTCTGCTGGGAATTATTCTTAAATACATTAGTCTTTGGACTTTACCATCAGAAAAACATCTCATATAAATTAACTTAATTATCAGTATTAAAGTAGAGTAAATGTGACCCTTCTATCACTTTTGACATCTGGACAATGTAAGCTAGGCATCAGAGGAAGGAGGGGCAGCCATTGTTGTGTCACCTCCGAGACGTGTGGAGCAAATTCGGCTCCTATCATATCTGGACAATGTCGGCCAGTAGCGTCAATAGTATGGAGTGTTAGACATTGCCATTGTTTATACTAGACCAGAGGCACACGGGAGCAAATACGGCTCCTGTTAATTTTACTTGGACGTAGTGTTATGGAAACCAAAGGTGTACCATCTTCAACACGCTGTCAACAAATCAAGTTAAGTGTTCTTTCCGAAACCCATTATCTATCATTAGTAGCCATTAATGTCATTGGGTAGGGTTAGCTGGTTAGAGCACGAGATAGCCTCAAACTAAAGGTAATTAAGCCAGGTCTTTATTGTTCCATGTACAGTGTTTCTCTGATATACCTGTCATATATAGGTTTCAGGCTTCACAGTTAGCGCCCTTTTGACAGGTCAAGACGAGGAAGTATCTTTTGTGCATCAGTTACCAGGGTGATGGAAGCTACCTCAAAGAGGGAAAATGTGGAGTCTACACCCTAGTTATACCTGGTGGACTAACCTGCTGTACTATAAGATAAGGAACCTCTTCAATGTATGTAGTCTAATACTGTAGTTTGATTGGCTGCATATATATAAATTTAATTAATATAAACCCCCCTAATGTGTAGAGGATCGATTTGTGAGATTATGAGATTATTGCAGAAATACAGTCCACTTATCATTATACAAATTGCTATCGAAGTATATAAATTAACGTAAATATAAATTCTATATAAATTCATATAAATTAAATAAATATAAATCTCACAGGTCGGTTCCCACAATTGTCTCATAAACCAAAATACACTTACACCATGAAGATCTATTTTATCAGATTACAGAGCTTACACAAAATACACAATTTTCACATGCAAATACAGTTGCACCAGTTCCACTTCAACAAATTAAAAACACAACTTGCATAAATACACTATTATCACAAAAATTATTATAAAACATGGACAATTATTACACAGTTTGTTCAATTATTTTACATCTTTGCACAATTAATACAAGAAAACTTGCTATATAATTACTCAACTTGCACAATGACAATCAATACGCAAAGGTATAAATAAACAATTCGTCCATATGCAATTACACAACATGCGCAATTAATACACAACTTATACAAATATTACACATCTTTCATAATTATTACACAACTTGTACAAATGCATATCTAGCACAAATACGTACAATACATAACTACCCCAAATATGAAAATACACAACTAGCATAAATACACGATTTACACAAATACAATTGTGACATTTACACAACTTGCTCAAAAATATAATCAATACACAACTTACCAAAATATGAACAATACATAACTAGCACATATTCATTAAATACACAACTATGCAATTTCCGCAAATACACATACAAAAACATATACAATTAATACATACAACTTGCACAAAACAATACACAATTTATAGAAATATAATCAATACATAATTGCAATAATCATACAACTTATGCAAAATACATAATCTGCACAATTAATACACAAGTATATTAATTGTGCTATATATGTACAAACACAACCAACTAGGTCAAACAATACACAATTTGCATGAGATTTTTCTGGGTATATTTAGGACATTAATTATAATGTGCTGAGTTTAACCAACTCCCCAAAAGTCAGAATTTCACATATAAAAAGGGTTCATATGACTTCCGATGAGCTCAATATATAACACATTCTTTTTCCATTAAGATATCAACATTATTAGTGCTAAACTATTCATCTAACATATGTCCACTGTTTTTATGTCTTATTAATACCTTCCTTGTTACATTCTCTCCAATCAGACCACCATATTTATGTATTTATGCAAACCATCTAACAGACTTATTTGTTCTAGCCTTAGTTATGTTAGGGCAGGTGGGGTTAGGTGAAGTCAGTATTTTCTATGATAATTTTAGGCAAATTTGCTATATCTTATCAAAATGCATCCTGTTAAAACTTAAATTCATCTAAACCTATCAAAAATATACTTATACTACGCAAATTTGACTAAATTCAACCTAGCTAAACTTACTAAATATGAGCATCCCATATCCTCACATACAAGCCTATGTCGCCTCTGTCCATACATTATATGAGTCTGCCATATAGCACGAACCCCAAATAGGAAAATTTACACTATTTCATAAACATACTAGTTCATTACCCTAAGATATTATATATGTCCTTCCCTACACGACCTCACCTAACTTGACCTAGCATATCCAACCCTGGATTTGGTTAAAGTTGGCGAAATTTATGCTATGCCACCTAAATTTCACCAAATTTAAGGCAATTTCCACCAAATATACCCAAATGTTGCGTAGCATAGCACTGCCAAAGCCCATTTTCTCCTATTCCATACTACCCTACACAACCTCACCTAACCTGACCTAGCATATCCAAACCTGGATTTGGTTAAAGTTGGCGAAATTTATGCTATGCCATCTAAATTACACCTAATTGAAGGCAATTTCCACCAAATATACCCAAATGTTGTGTATCATAGCATCGCCAAAGCCCATTTTCTCCTATTCCATACTACCCTACACAACCTCACCTAACCTGACCTAGCATATCCAAACCTGGATTTGGTTAAAGTCGGCGAAATTTATGCTATGCCACCTAAATTTGACCAAATATACCCAAATGTTGTGTATCATAGCATCGCCAAAGTCCATTTTTACCTACATTTTCTCCTATTCCATCCTACCCTACACAACCTCACCTAACCTATCCTAGCATATCCAAACCTAGATTTGGTTAAAGTCTGCGAAATTTAAGCTATCCCACCTAAATTCGACCTAATTTAAGGCAATTCCCACCAAATATCCCCCAAATGTTGTGTATCACAGCACTGCCTAAGCCCATTTTTACCTACATTTTCTCCTATTCCATCCTACCCTACGCAACCTTACCTAACCTATCCTAGCATATCCAAACCTAGATTTGGTTAAAGTCGGCGAAATTTAAGTTATCCCATATAAATTTGACCTAATTTAAGACAATTCCCACCAAATATACCCAAAAATGTTTTTGGAACATAGCACGGCCAAAGCTCATTTTAGCTGAGTTTTCATCTATTCCAACCTGCCCTAGACAACCCTACCCAGCCTCTCCTGGCATATCCAAAGTCAGATTTGCTTATAGTCGGCAAAAATTTATGCCTTTCCCACCTAAATTTAACCTAATTTAAGCCAATTTCCACCGAATATACCCAAATGTTTTGTATCTTAGCATGGCCAAAGTTCATTTCACCCAAGTTTTCACCTATTCCATCTTACCTTACACAGCCATACCTAACCTGACCTAGCATATCCCAAGCTAGATTTGATTAAATCTCCAAGTTCATTTGTGTTATTTGTAATTCCATCTATGTTAGTTACATTGCCTTGAGGCTCGCTTTCGTCTGTTCCTTCTCATATCTCCTCCTTGGTGAGTGTTCTGCTGGTGGGGGAAGCTGTTCCATGGGTGTGGATTTTTGTGAGGTGGATAACAGGGTCTCAGAGGATACTGGGGTGAGGGGTGGGGGTCAAGTGAAAGGGGGACAGGGAGAGTATGAGATGAAGGAGGAGGGAGGACTGGAAGGAAAAGGGGGGAGGGGGGAACTGGTGGGAGGAGGGGAGGGGTAGCAGGGTGGGCATGGGGTGTCGGGGGAGGGAGATTTGGGTGAGCATTTGAGTGGGGGCAGGGAGGGTTTGGGGCAGGGGGGTTCTCTATGCAGAGGAGGGTGGTGTGGTTGCCCTCCCCTCTGGTGTTACTGGGTAGCTGGTTGTGGGTTCCCTTCCCCCCCCCCTCACCTCTGGGGAAGTTGTGATGGGAGCTGTGATTTCCTGGTTTTTGCCTTTTGCCCTGCGCTTCTTCCTTGCTTCTGCCGCCATGGCTTTCTCCTCCCTCATTATGTCCCTCTGGAGGAATACTTTTTTTTAATTCTCCCACATATTGCAGGTGACTCTTCCTTGTTAGAATCTTCTCCATTGTGTTTTGGTTTGCAAACACTATCTTTAACACACGGTCTCGGTCTTTGTTATACCAGCCTAGCCTGAAAACCTTCTCAATGCTATGCTCGGCCCCTTCCATCTCTAGTGCCTTCAGTATTTCATTCACTTGCTGCTTTGTCCTTATCATTCCACTCTGTCCTATTGGAGCCTTCCTGCTCTTTATAAATCCACATCTACCACTGTGTGTGTGTGTGTGTTTAATTATACTTAGGTAATCACACACACACACACACACACACATGTTAAATTATATGTTGTGAAAACGTAATGGGTAAAGAGGGTACACAATAAGGAACCGCCTACCCTCCGAAGGCGCAAATGCCAAAACTGTAAAATTTTTAAATACAACCTGAAAAGATCATCAGGGTAAAGGGAGGGAAAGGGGGGGGGTTGTGAATCTTTGACAACCCGCCGGCTTCCTGTCCTCGTCGAGGCCGCCAAAGTATTAGCGGCCTCACAGGTAAACCATCAACCCAACACCCATCCTGTAAGCGATGTTGGAAAAAAATTCCGTAATCCCTTAGTGGGTGCGAACTGGCACTCAATTCCGCACAGATTTCCATGTCAGTTTCTGAATGGTCTCGTCTATTGCATAATCTAGTTCCTTGATCGATGGATATAACTGTAGTTTGTCTGTCAAGTAACTCTCCACTCTAGTGAGTCTTCAGTCAAGTTACTCATCAGTCAAGTGACTCATCAGTCAAGTAACTCACCAGTCAAGTAACTCACCAGTCAAGTGACTCATCAGTCTATTGACTCACCAGTCAAGTAACTCATCAGTCTATTGACTCTCCAGTCTAGTGACTCACCAGTCAAGTGACTCATCAGTCAAGTGACTCACCAGTCAAGTAACTCACCAGTCTAGTGACTCTTCAGTCAAGTGACTCATCAGTCAAGTAACTCATCAGTCAAGTTACTCATCAGTCAAGTTACTCATCAGTCAAGTGACTCATCAGTCAAGTAACTCACCAGTCAAGTGACTCATCAGTCTATTGACTCACCAGTCAAGTAACTCATCAGTCTATTGACTCTCCAGTCTAGTGACTCACCAGTCAAGTGACTCACCAGTCAAGTGACTCATCAGTCTATTGACTCACCAGTCAAGTAACTCATCAGTCTATTGACTCTCCAGTCTAGTGACTCACCAGTCAAGTGATTCATCAGTCAAGTGACTCATCAGTCAAGTGACTCACCAGTCTAGTGACTCCCCAGTCAAGTGACTCGCCAGTCAAGTGACTCATCAGTCTATTGACTCACCAGTCAAGTAACTCATCAGTCTATTGACTCTCCAGTCTAGTGACTCACCAGTCAAGTGATTCATCAGTCAAGTGACTCATCACTCAAGTGACTCACCAGTCTAGTGACTCCCCAGTCAAGTGACTCACCAGTCAAGTGACTCATCAGTCTATTGACTCACCAGTCAAGTAACTCATCAGTCTATTGACTCTCCAGTCTAGTGACTCACCAGTCAAGTGACTCATCAGTCAAGTTACTCACCAGTCTAGTGACTCTTCAGTCAAGTGACTCACCAGTCAAGTAACTCATCAGTCAAGTTACTCATCAGTCAAGTAACTCACCAGTCTAGTGACTCTTCAGTCAAGTGACTCATCAGACAAGTAACTCATCAGTCAAGTTACTCATCAGTCAAGTTACTCATCAGTCAAGTAACTCACCAGTCAAGTGACTCATCAGTCAAGTGACTCACCAGTCAAGTGACTCACCAGTCTAGTGACTCACCAGTCTAGTGACTCACCAGTCTAGTGACTCACCAGTCAAATGACTCTCCGGACAATTTACACTGGTAGGTCTCACACCAGTGTTGCCTCACCACCCGTGGCAGGGTCACCAGTGTTGCCTCACCTCCCGTGGCAGGGTCACCAGTGTTGCCTCACCCCCTCGTGGCAGGGTCACCAGTGTTGCCTCACCACCCGTGGCAGGGTCACCAGTGTTGCCTCACCACCCGTGGCAGCAACACCAGTGTTGCCTCACCCCCCGTGGCAGGATCACCAGTGTTGCCTCACCCCCCGTGGCAGGGTCACCAGTGTTGCCTCACCCCCCGTGGCAGGGTCACCAGTGTTGCCTCACCACCCGTGGCAGGGTCACCAGTGTTGCCTCACCCCCCGTGGCAGGGTCACCAGTGTTGCCTCACCACCCGTGGCAGCAACACCAGTGTTGCCTCACCTCCCGTGGCAGGGTCACCAGAGTTGCCTCACCCCGCGTGGCAGGGTCACCAGTGTTGCCTCACCACCCGTGGCAGGGTCACCAGTGTTGCCTCACCACCCGTGGCAGCAACACCAGTGTTGCCTCACCTCCCGTGGCAGGGTCACCAGTGTTGCCTCACCACCCGTGGCAGCAACAGTGCCAGCCTCGTCCTTTGTGCTCCGTAAGATACACAATACGTATTGTTAAGACTTGCAACTTGCAATTTGTGATTGAAAATCACTTATGTGTACCGGTGGAAAAAACACTTCAAACAAGAGACTCACATATATCTATCTCTCTCGCTCTGTTTGATTCTCTGTCTGTTTGTCTCTGTATCTCTTATATTCTTATATATATATATATATTGGTAGCAGTCTTCCTTGGAAACATATGATGTTGAATATGACCGGAAGGGTAAGATTAATAATTCTAACACGCATCTTCTCATTATCTCTTATTGTTATCTTCACTTTCGAGGGAAGTTGAAAAATTAACTCTCCATAGTTCAATATTTGATAATGTTATATCATTTTTAGTATAGCACACCTAATCATAGCAGGAATTCAACTCATTCTCCGGATATAATAATACTTTTTGTAACTTTGTGACTGATCGTTAAAATATCGACGTGATGGACATATACAAAGTAGAATTTTGTACTATTCATATTATAGCCCGGAAAAAAATAAAGCTCAAATCCAAACTTAAATATTTCTAGGCCTATTATAGCACATATATGTACTATATTATGCCTAATGTAGCGTGTATTAGGCCTAGAATGCTTAGATTATGCTAGGCTTCATTAGGAATATAAACAGATAAATTTTTCAGGTTTGCATAAATGGAATAATACAAAAAGTCTACTTTCTATTGGTCCACTACGTCAATCTTTGCACGATCAGCCACATCGTTACTATAAGTACTTTTATTTTAGGAGGCTGAGCTGCAGTTATTAGGTTCAGTAGGGATGCATGGCGTGCGAAGGACAACTCACATAAAAATTCCCCGGAAACTCTAACTCAAAATTCCTTGCCTTGTGACTTATAACGTGTACTTATATAACCCCCCCAATTGACAAATCCATTTTTTAGCGTTTCAATCACTGGCTTGTCACGCCCACACCGTGACGTGACTCTGACGTAATCTGCAAAGCCCACCAATCATCGCATGTGAAGGACTCTGTTGCCTCCAGGAGTCTGGAACCTGAATGGGGGGGGTCCAACAGGTAGTCTGTCACAGGGTCTTACTGGAGAAGGTCTTGCCTCTGCATTGCGTCTGAATACTTTCCATGCGATTTATTTTTTTGCGATATTATAAATTTAATTGTTGCGACTCGATATTTATCGAGAGAGACTGTAGTCAGCTAAAGCCTAATCAAATTGATGAAAAGTCGCACATCGCGACGTTTTGTAGAAATTGCATCACATGGCTGCGTGCGAATAATTGTGTTGTGCGTTAAGTTTATCAGAGGCTTTTATTTTGTTAACTCTTGTGACATACTGCTGCGAACACGACCATGCGACTCGACCAACAGAAACTTTTGGCGTTTTAGTAGCTAAACTTATCACAGTTTAATTACTTGAAACGCGACTGTTACGGCCCTCTCGGGTCGCAACTGGGTTCGTACTCTGATATCGTTAGAGGAAGGGTATCCGGCCCCAAGCCAGTAGTGGCTTTCAAGGGATGTGATCAGTAACGCAAGTAAACTAAAAGGGGAAGGGAAAGAAAGGCAAAAACTTAAGATTATAATTAATACCTTCACCAACAAATAATATATAAAAAGTTACACAGGGGGAGGGGTATTAACACTGCACAGGGGAATTATCTACACGGTCGTCTTCTCCTGAAGACTCTGGATCCTCTCGGTGCCAAGCTCTCGGTGCTCTCGTGGCCTCTCGACGAATCCTTCGAAAAGCTGAGTCTACCCCGGCCACAGGCCAGCCAAAACACAGTTCCACTGGGGGCACCGCCGTGGAGGCCGTCAACCACAAGTCCAGCAGACTGCTGGCAGGTTCCGGATCAGCAACGCTGGTCAGGCCACTCCACGAGCGATACTAGGGTAGCGCCCTAGTCAGGAGCCTCGTGTGATACCACAGATCACTCTCCTGTCCACAATACCCCAGTGGTCAATCGTCTCCACCAGTCGGTCCCGGGTACGACAATCCTTCAACTGCCACTTCACTGGCAGGGTACCACCACAGTGTTCCTCCGGGAGGCGACTCACAGCTGCTGCAGCAAAGCACTTGGTATGGGGACGGCCGCCTTGGGTAGACTGACTCAACTTCCCTTACAGCAGTCCCAGGTCGACTCTGTAAGCAGACACGTCATCAATAACAGGGACACACTAAAGCACCTCACTTACAGGCTCAGACATAAACGCCCGACGTATCCACTCCATAGATGGGGTTGTCGTCTGAGCACCACCTCACCAGAGGTCAGCAACGGCGGTGTTGTGAGCTGAACAGGACTGGAAACTGGCCCTTGTGGCCGGTACACTTCGTCCTCACCAGGTGTCGTCGTCCATTTGGAGGGGGTTTCGGGAGCTGACCCACAGATGGCGCGGTCGTCACTGCTCCGTGCTCGGATGCTGGATTCGGGTCCGTAACAGCGACACTTTTAGACCAGCTGGAACTTACAATTCTTTAGAGTCAAGTGGAACTTACGACCAACTTGTCAACTTACATCCCTTTAGAACCAGCTGTAACTTTACGACGCTATAAATTAGAACAGAGCGGTGCTGCCTGTTGTAGACACCTGGAACGAGGGAGTCAGAGCTTGTGATGACCTTGTATGAGGCGCCAGGCTTACAGAGCACCCACAATGGTTCGATGCCAACGCCACCGTTGCTCGCTGCCCCGTTGGCATCGCCCGCACCGTTAGAATCCCTGGAAGTGGCTCTACTGAAGAAGAACCTGGACATGCTCTTCCTCATTGTGTTTGGTATCTTCATTTTCCGTAAGTACCAAAGTCTGTCTTTTTCTAGCTGATGTTTATATGGTTTGTTTATACAGTGAGAGATTTAGAATTCAATTTGCAGAAAATTTTCGATCCATCCTTGAATTTGACATTGGTTAAGGCTTCCCATAGACGAATGAACACCGAAGAGTTTTGCCGTTTCCAATCCGCTAGCTCATATCGACGCCAAAGAAATCCATAATCAATAATGGCAAAAACCGTGTAGTCACTCTTGTAAACACATTTTTGGGCGGGAACTATTTCTACCCTCGTTATTTAGCACCCGCCTGGCCAGCTGGTCCACCACGGTCAATATTTTTTGTTTACTGATTATTAAACAACGCCGGAAAGATTTGTGAAGCCTACGGACAACACCAATACTAATATAGAAAAATACTAAGACATTCCTAATACAATTCATCCTCCTGTTTTAATAGAACTTTTTGTAACTATGTGGCGATCATATCAATATGAAGTAATGAAGCTCAGTATGCTACTTTTTGCATTAATTTTTGTAGAATTCGAAAAAGAAAGCTAAAGAACCAAACTTAAATATCCCCAGGCCTAGTATAGCACATATATGTACTGTATGAAGCTTTAGATAGCATGTATTAGGCCTAGGATGATTAGGCTAAGTTAGGTTTTATTAGCAACATAGTTATAACAACTTTAACGACTTCTCCAAATTTAGTCATACAAAAGTCTACTTTCTGGTGATCCATCACGACATTATTGTGCCATCAACCACATAATTACTATAAGTACTTACTCTTAGGAAGATGGGCTGGTCTAATCACACAATTGGCAGGGCAGTATACCTAGGTCATAAAAGTATTTATGTGTACGTCTGATTCCATACTACTTGTGTAAAGGAGGAAATGTATATGTTTATGTCTCAGAATGTTTGGTAATATGTTTATTGCTTAAGATGTGCGTCTATGTATGTATTAACACGATGTACTGAACGGGGTGAGAATAGCTTGAGCGACCTCATCCCTTTGTGTGTATTTTACCTCAATAAACTTATTTCAATTTCAATTGGTAGGGCCATTCGTGTCCTCACGTAACCTCCGTAAACGAATAAAACAAACGTCCCATTTATTATCTTTTTTAATTTACTTTTTACTTTGTCACTTGTGAACTTTACTTTGGAATTTACAAGCTGGAGCTGCACATTCTCAGTATAGTTATACGAGGATTACTTTATACTAAATACCCGGTAAATGACAGAGGTATTAATTAATTAAAAACCAAGGTCTCGAGTCGACGGAAAGACTATTATATTCAACATCCTGCTTGTCTCTCCTTAACAACCAACACAATAGTAGTTCCCTCGACGCTGTGTACAGGCTATTAACAGACCCTCAGATAACCTCTTCGTTCTAGACCCACCAGTTCTGAAACCAGTTTCTATAAGATTCCTCTAAAATAATGTTTTTTTTTTAAATATAATATAATATATACATGATTTAGTGCTTAGCTCTTATGAAAATCAGAAATTTATTGTTTAGTCAAAGTTAATTTATTTTTGTATTGAAGCAGGAATTTTCTCCCATGATTACATGTATGACTAACCATCCTGCGAAATGGGAACATTAGATGAACTTATAGTTAGTTTTTTTATTTACAATGTGTAATCTTTCATATAGAATAGGGTAGCAGCACATTGGTGTACTCACCTAGTTGTGCTTGCAGGGATTGAACTCTGGCTCTTTGGTCCCGCCTCTCAACTGTCAATCAACTGATGTACAGGTTCCTGAGCCTACTGGGCTCTATCATATCTACATTTGAAACTGTGTATGGAGTCAGCCTCTACCACATCACTGCCTAATGCATTCCATCCGTTAACTACTCTGACACTGACCTTATTATTTAATGCAATAATATATATATATATATATATATATATATATATATATATATATATATATATATATATATATATATATATATATATATATGTCGTACCTAGTAGCCAGAACTCACTTCTCAGCCTAATATGCAAGGCCTGATTTGCCTAATAAGCCTAGTTTTCATGAATTAATGTTTTTTCGACAACCTAACCTACCTAACCTAACCTAACGTTTTCGGCTACCTAACCTAACCTAACCTATAAAGATAGGTTAGGTTAGGTTAGGGAGGGTTGGTTAGGTTCGGTCATATATCTACGTTAATTTTAACTCCAATAAAAAAAAATTGATCTCATACATAATGAAATGGGTAGCTTTATCATTTCATAAGAAAAAAATTAGAGAAAATATATTAATTCAGTAAAACTAGGCTTATTAGGCAAATCGGGCCTCGCATAGTAGGCTGAGAAGTGAGTTCTGGCTACTAGGTACGACATATATATATATATATATATATATATATATATATATATATATATATATATATATATATATATATATATATATATATATAATATATATATATATATATATATAATCACTTCTGGGGTGTGTTTTCAGTTGCATATAGTCCTGGGGACCATTCAGGTTTGTTCGCATATATATATATATATATATATATATATATATATATATATATATATATATATATATATATATATATATATATATATATATATATATATATATATATGTTCTCAATTCTTAACCGATCATAACTCATAATTAATATTAGTGCTTTCTTCCCTTTGAAGTACTGTTTCCTTAACAATAGAGAATAGGAGTCCATTGTCTAGTTCAGTTACAGGTTTGTTATATACTGTACAGCTTTACCTATTTTGTTCGTGTTGAATCTCCGTGGTGTAGTGGTAAGACACTCGCCTGGCGTCTTGCGAGCCCTTTGTCATGGGTTCGTATCCTGCTGGCCGGGGAGGATTTACTGGGCGCAAATCCTTAACTGTAGCCTCTGTTTAACTCAACAGTAAGATGTGTACTTGGTTGTAACAATGGTTCTTCGCGGCGCGGTGTAACAGGGACCTGCCCGAAACGCTACGCGTACTAGTGGCTGTACAAGAATGTAACAACTCTTGTATATATCTCAAAAAAAAAAAAAGTAAATAAACAAATAAAAAAAATGGATATTATCTATGCTGTTGCTATCTGAGACTGTATCAATTCAAAATAGTTGTGTTATGTAATATGTAATTTACGTTATGATATTCCTACTATCTATTTTGCAAGAAATTGAGCTTTCAGTTGCTTGCAGCGGGATTCGTTCCCGACTCACAATCGGGAATTCTGGGTTCGAATCCCGGGCGGGACAGAAATGGTTTGGCACGTTTTTTTCACCTAATGCCGCTGTTCACCTAGCAAGTAAATAGGTTTCCGGGAGTTGTGTGGGTTGCGTGAGAGCGGTTAGGTTAGTTTAGTTTGTTTTTGCAATATAATTTTTTTTCCGGTTTGTCTAAATTCAATATGTCCGCTACAGATACTGGTACATTCTGACGTTCCTTCTGTAAGGCTCAAAATACATAAAACTTGTTTGCAAATAAAGGGGCCAATATGTGTACATGTATATACACCATTAATAATTTTGTAACTAGCGTCAAAAGATTGTTATTTGTCTAGCTAAACGAACAAGAGGGTTCAGTTCCTGAACCGATTATGTACCTCTGTAACCCTTTACACCACCGTCCACGGGATGGGTATGGGGTGCATAATAAAGAAATTGAAATTTAATTTTTATTAACTTTACCAGAAACAACAAGTTTGATTATTATTTAGTCAATTCAAGTGAACTCCGGAACTTGGCTGCCAAAACTGCCATATATTTCCCGATTTTTATTCTATGTATTCAGGGCATTGTCTATGTAAATGACACAATTGTAATTCATTCGTATTATGCTAATTAAAATGTGATATAAAGCATGGCATCCTCTCGTTAAGGTATTGTTATGATTACTTATTTAATTACACATCGCGAAGGATAAGGAATTAGACTACACGAGCGATTCTCTGTTTGCTTAAGTTCCCAATGAAATATCTTAATTATTATAACTCAGGGGTCTTGCCACCTAATAATCTATAACTTACTAACAAATCCAAATTTATATATCTGAAAATTTACACAAAATTTGCGTCTCCATATGTTGTGTACCAACCATTTTTTTTTTTTTAATGTTTTACGGGATCATTTAGAAAACTTGTATATACTGTCTTAAAATCTCTGTCTAGATAAATGCTGCATAATATCATCCCCTTTTCTGGGAGGTTTGAGTATTTAATAAAACTCAAATTTAATTTAAATAAATGCTGTTTGTGTTTCAGAATATGAAAACTTTATGTAAATATTGTGAGAGGTTTCTGTTGCATGAATCTGGTACATGATAGCGATGTAAATTGCATTCAGATTGTTATTAAAATTTAAGTTAAAAAACAAAACAAAAATTGTCACATCTGAGAAAAAGACTGAAAATTTTTATAAAGCAATATTAATTTTTTTTCACGTAGTCAGAATTACTTCAGAGTTGACCCATTTGTTAATCAATCATTTTGACGCCTGACGATGACGGATTACAGTGTGTTCATGTGCGTGTGTACTCACCTAGTTGTGCTTGCGGGGGTTGAGCTTTGGCTCTTTCGGCCCGCCTCTCAACTGTCAATCAATCAACTGTTACTAACTACTACTAACTATTTTTTTGTTCAAACTCACCCCCAGGAAGCAGCCCGTAACAGCTGTCTAACTCTCAAGTACCTATTTAATGCTAGGTAACAGGGGGGCATCACGGTGAAAGAAACTAGCCATTTTTGTTTCAGCCGGCGTCGGGAATCGAACCCCGGAACACATGACTACGTGTCCAGCGTGCTGTCCACTCAGTCACCAGCGTCCTGGTGTGTGTGTGTGTGTGTACTCACCTAGTTGTGTTTGCGGGGGTTGAGCTCTGGCTCTTTGGTCCCGCCTCTCAACCGTCAATCAACTGGTGTACAGATTCCTGAGCCTATTGGGCTCTATCATATCTACACTTGAAACTGTGTATGGAGTCAGCCTCCACCACATCACTTCCTAATGCATTCCATTTGTCAACCAAATGGAATGCATTTGAATGTGTGTGTGTGTGTGTGTGTGTGTGTGTGTGTGTGTGTGTGTGTGTGTGTGTGTGTGTGTGTGTGTGTGTGTGTGTGTGTGTGTGTGTGTGTGTGTGTGTCTGTGTATATATAATGCTAGTGTTGCGTGTGCGTGTGGGTGAGTGCCATGATGCGTACATGAGTGGGTCAATAACTCAGGAAGATCAGCAACACTCAGCTGGACTGATGAAGCAGTGTTGATCACTGGGTACACCCCCCACACACAGGAAGGTCCTCGGCCACAGTGTCTACCCTTGGGTGTCCGACCTGCACCATACAATACACTTAGTGTACACTCCTTGAAGCCGTAAATATCCCGTACATCCCTGTACTCTGCTCCACATCGATGACTTCCAGGTGTGTCCTGTGTACTGAGCCTGTCATCTGTCATGGACAGTGAAGTGTCACTGGACAGTGAAGTGACACTAGACAGTGAAAGATGTCCCTCTCTTGATACGAGAGGCATGATAGGTCCTCATACCTTTTAAATGATGGAGGAGGATTTAGCTTGTATCTCTCACGTCGGTGTTTAGAGTCACCCAGCTGTAAAAGCCAGTCACCCAGCTGTAAAAGCCAGTCACCCAGCTGTAAAAGCCAGTCACCCAGCTGTAAAAGCCGGTCACCCAGCTGTAAAAGCCGGTCACCCAGCTGTAAAAGCCAGTCACCCAGCTGTAAAAGCCAGTCACCCAGCTGTAAAAGCCGGTCACCCAGCTGTAAAAGCCAGTCACCCAGCTGTAAAAGCCAGTCACCCAGCTGTAAAAACCGGTCACCCAGCTGTAAAAACCGGTCACCCAGCTGTAAAAACCCGCCGCTAAGTTGTACAAATGTATAATTTCCGTGGAATATAACAGTGTTGCACTTGCCGAGTGATATCTACAGCGCTCAGGAAAGTAACACTTAAGGGCATATATATACTGGTCCTAACCCACCAAAGAGAGTTAATATTACAAGTGGTATTGATAGTTCCTTAGGGAGCAGGGAGGGAAGAGTGAGGGAGCAGGGGAAGGGAGGAAGGGTCAGGGGGAAGGGAAGGTCAAGGGGGGCAAAGGTCAGGGGCAGACGACGGTGGGAAAGCTAGAGAATAAGGGAGGTCAGGACGTGTTTATTTTATTGTTATATTTCTATTTTTGCTTCTTCCAGTTCTGCAGGCCGGGTTCGCGTTCCTTGAAGCAGGCGCGGTAAGGTCCAAGAACACCACCAACATTCTTATTAAGAACATGCTCGATGTCTGTAAGTTACCAGTTACACACCTTCGTATCTCTCTCTCAGTTATCAACGTATATATTTCCAAACCTTTTCTCTGGTGAGAAAAATATCGAAGCTGAAATATGGGATCGAACCCGTGTTAATTAAGACTCCATTATACGGTTTCACTATTTTCTCTGAGATACATCACGTTCTTGTGATTTCATTGTTTATCTTCTCTGATATCAGCAATGTACTAGCTCTAGCTATAAATCCAACATTATTTGTAAATCATCTATGTATGTACATTTCCTGAATAAAAATTTGAATTTGAAGGGCTGACCATAGCCTGGGCCGTACGGGAAGTTTTACTCCAGAGTGTCTATGTATAAAACAACATCAACAGCCTGATATCCTATCTGAGCCTTCCTTCACAAAACTGCATCTCTCTCACTCTCTGTCTCTCTGTGTCTCTGTCTGTCTGTCTGTCTGTCTGTCTGTCTGTCTGTCTGTCTGTCTGTCTGTCTCTCCCCTGCCACTTCTCCTAAAGTTCCTGCTCTTGGGCCTTGTGGGTTATGTCGCCCTCTTGATGCCTGATGTTATGTTATGCGTCATAAACGTTGACAGTGGCTGCGTGTCTATTGGTGCTGCAAGAGTATAGCATGTTACGCTGTGTAACAACCTGACCATCTCTCTGTCATGTTTTCTGATATACCACCTTCCGCCTCCTCTCACAACTCTGGCATTCAATCATTCAGAAACATTATGTCGAGTTGTTGAAAACTTAATGATGCTGGATTTGTTTTTCAGAATAATGCATTGACCTAATAATGAATTAAGTCTTTACAATAACCAGCCAAATGTGATCACTGATTGTTTTGTACCTGACCTTCTGCTAGTACTGGGATAACCCTACCGGTAATGATCCAATTACTAGTCGCATTAACCCCTTGATGCGACTAGTACCAGTATGCGCATCAAACCATCCCCTCTACTCCCAGTGTGAGCATTACTACTGGTACTGCCTCATCCACACCCTCCCAGTATCTGCCCCACTGTCCAGTACCACCCTTGTCAACTTTACCGATATCAACCCTCATTCCGTCATGGCGCTAACCCGTTACTTGCATCAACTCAGTCATTGGTGGCATATCGTACTGGCTGGTGGGGTTCCCGCTGGCATTCGGCGAAGGGAACAGCTTCTGTGGCACGGCTTATTGGGCGTCGTACGGGCTGTCGGACGAGCACCTGGCCTTTTGGTTCTTCCAGTTCGTGTTCGCTGCCACAGCCGCCACCATAGTCTCCGGGTCGATGGCTGAGCGGTGCGCCTTCAACGCTTACCTCATCTACTCGCTTGTGCTGTCAGGTGGGTGGATGGCCGCGCTCTCTCTCTCTTAATCAACTCTATCTAACGAGTCTGTAGGTGTTGTGAATAATCAACAGGTCAATGTAGATGTCATCTGTCGTCATCTCGTGAGTGTGGATACCATCAACCATCTGTGGACCTGCAGGGACAAGGTCATCTCTAAGACACGGTCGAGCTAAGCACCACTTCGATCTGGGTGAACTGAATCAGGAATACCTAGATATTATAACAATTACGAGGGACAGTTTGTATAATGCGTCGGTTACCTGAGTTAAATCACCATCAGATCGCGACAGAGACCGAAGGTTATAATAATTTATATTTTTCTAGGAATTTTCATGCAAGGGCCTTCAGTTGATGGCAGGCCTAGTCTGTCATTCAGACTGTTTCCCTCTGGCGAGCGTCACTTAGGCCATGTATTCATGACCTACATAATAGCAACAATGATTTTGTGTCACAGTCAGGTTACCGACGGTGTTACTCTTCTCTGTCCAGCTGTGACGTCACGTATGCTCTCTACCCGTCTGACGAGCCTCTCTACCTTGGCTACTTCTGTATGACTCCCATTGTCGGGGACTGGTAGTTGTGTTGGGCATATCTACACCTCCCTCTGGGGTCCTGGACCAGCGTTGCTTAACCATTTCCGACCTCAGCCTCCCTCCCATCCCTGCAGGTGTCACTGACCACCTGGGATGACCTGACCATCCCAGCACTGACCATAGTGCTGGGATGTCGTATCTTGAGGTTATCTTGAGATGATTTCGGGGCTTTAGTGTCCCCGCGGCCCGGTCCTCGACCAGGCCTCCACCCACAGGAAGCAGCCCGTGACAGCTGACTAACACCCAGGTACCTATTTACTGCTAGGTAACAGGGGCATTCAGGGTGAAAGAAACTTTGCCCATCTGTTTCTGCCTCGTGCGGGAATCGAACCCGCGCCACAGAATTACGAGTCCTGCGCGCTATCCACCAGGCTACGAGACCCCGGGTCTCGGGGTATATTATGCTGCACTAATATAAGGAGTAAACTTAAAAGAAAGACGCCTTAACAATTTATTTTGCTAAGTCTCCAAAAATGTTGCATTAAAGATGATAACACTAAACAATATCGATATAAAAAACGAATATTGATAAAGTTGAGCATGAATAAATTGCATCAAACATAGAAAACGGAGGTATTTTAACGGGCACTCATCACTGCAACTTGCTGTTGCTTGTGTGCTACACGTTTCTCGAATGAAGGCTTAGAGGTGGCGAGAGCCATCCTTATGGCATGGACTGCTCATCTTGAAGACAGTTGCAGGGTGTTGTTTTGATCTCCAGCATAGTGAAGAATACCTTCTCACACAAATAGGTCATTGAACAGGTAATAATAACTTCCAGCACTGGTTTCACAGTTCCAGGGTGCGCTACCAACCTCTTACAACAGAAGTCAGACAGCGGTAGGGCACGTGTACGTCTGACAACCTTGGTTCATCTGCAGATCGAGGAGCTCCTCCTTCGAGTTGTCATCATCACTCACCTGCCAGGAAGGGCTGGTGAATCCATTAAGGATATATGATCGTAGGGAAGGTACTGTGATAGTGGTCTCAAGGTGCGAGAGTTGTTGTTGTTAAAGATTCGCTACCTGGAACAAAGTTCCAAGTAGCACGGGCTATGGTGAGCCCGTAGGTGCGAGAGGTGAGTAACAATATTTTATCCAAGCAAGAGACTAATACCCCCCACGGGAGACATCTCCCGTCACGCAGGGTGCAGTCGCACCTCCACAGATCTCCAGTATCATCCCTCGATACTGGTAATGGCTCAAAAGGGCCACCACTTACGGGCTATTCATGCCCGTGCCACCTTTTGGATGGCTTAATCTTCATCAATCAATCATCAATCATCAATCTAATACCCCCCTCACCTTCCCACCCAAGACTGGAACCCTTGCTACCGTCCGTCCTGGGACTCCAGGCTTCCAGAGGGAGATCTTACTGAGGGCTTCTACCCTCTCTGTACACATTAGATTATTAGCTTTTGAACCTTGCATGGACAAATTGGGGTCATTCAAGTGATTGAAAATGTCTTCCAGATATGGAAAAGACAGCAGGAACAATTCGTCTTAAAAATGTTCAGCATAGTTATTATGATACTGCGAGGAGCATTATAACTTCAGCATGGAGCTCCTAAAGTGCCCTAACTTAACCAACCAGAGGACCTATGAACAGAAAACTGAACATTAATTAGTGAATAATTAGCATTTTTATTATTTCCATGTGTATGTTCTATTTATGTGAACTTGTCCTGGTCACATGGTCCACACGAGGCAGAGTTGGATTGGGCGCCGATTCTAACACCAAATCGGAAGTCATCATTCCCGTTTAATTAATTCCACACTTAAGATCTTTAAGGGTATCGGTTATAGTGGGGATCAAGCCCCAAGGTTGATCAATTAGCATGATCGATCCAGACCTCGATCATTGCTCAGTGTTACTGGTCTGGTGGTGGCGGCGGAGGCGACTCTAGGGTTTTGCTCAAAGCCTAGGTCACGTCATACGGGTTGTAGAATCCTAAGTCGGTCAATCGTCTTAGGACCACGTGGCGTGGAGTTGGCTTTAGTAAAAGTTTTGGAGTCCCCTTGTAGAGAATAAAAAGTAAGAATACGGGTAGAGGGGGAGAAGAAGGAAAGAGCATTCGAGACACCCTCCCCGTGTTACAGAGGCCTGGTCGAGGACCGGGCCGCGGGGACACTAAAGCCCCGAAATCATCTCAGGATAAGATAGTTTTTGACCTTAGGTAAAGTATACATCAAAATGCGACGTGTTACAACGAGAACAGGTTGTGGTCACAGACCGTACCAAATGTAACCGAAGTCAGAGATGTTCACAAACAGGCCCAAACGTCACTCTTTGCACGAGATTCGAATTAGAGTCCAATAGGTTATGAGCCCACAGCACTTAACTACCACAATATTTAAATGCATTCAAGCAGATGCACAAGCTACCGGGCCGGGCCTGGCCAACAAAGCCACCGGCTCCATAAATATAGATGAGTGAGGCTTTGATGCCTAACAGGCCGTGATGTGAGCGGTGATCTGTCAGACGAGGCAGGGCCGTGTCCGGGATGTCGTCTGAGTGCTGAGAGCCGGAGTCCCGGTGACGTGGACGACCACTCCAGTTTGATACAATCACTGTATCATACAATTTGATACAATCACTGAGAGACACTTCGAGGGTGAACTTGCTTCCTCGGAGGGCAAGAGATGCAGATTAAGTGATTATAATCTCTTACACAGTAGGATTTAGGTGGAGGTTTAGGGTGTGTAGGTGGAGGTACAGGGGGATGGGGTGCCAGGTGCGAGTACGGAGGGGTGTAGAGTGGAGGTGCGGAGGGTGGAGGGGAGTTTGGAGTTGGGGGATGAAGGTGGAGGAGGGGAGAATATATCATCATATCTCAGCCTCAATTTCGTAGATAAAAGTAATTTATTCCCCGTGACAGCGGCGGCGAACCCGAGTTAATGACAGTGTTTGGTCACGGAGGTGAGGCCAGCCCTCCACACTTCAAGGCCCACCTCGGAGGTGAGGCCAGCCCTCCACACTTCAAGGCCCACCTCGGAGGTGAGGCCAGCCCTCCACACTTCAAGGCCCACCTCGGAGGTGAGGCCAGCCCTCCACACTTCAAGGCCCACCTCGGAGGTGAGGCCAGCCCTCCACACTTCAAGGCCCACCTCGGAGGTGAGGCCAGCCCTCCACACTTCAAGGCCCACCTCCTCCCGTGTCTCGGGCCCACTCTACACCAGCTTATCTTCTTGAGTTTATCTTGAGATGATGTCGGAGCTTAGTATCCCCGCGGCCCGGTCCTCGACCAGGCCTCCTTTTTGTTACACACTATCCTAGGAAGCAGCGCCCAGATACCTATTTTGCTGCTAGTTGAACAGGGGTATGAGGGTGAAAGAAACTCTGCCATTTGTTTCCGCCTCTACCGGGGATCGAACCCGGAACCTTAGGACTAGGAATACCGAGCGCTGTCCACTCAGCTGTCAGTCCCCTAACGTTGTGGGTACCCCCGTCGGGTACCCACAAAAGTAGTGCAGAATTTAGTATAAAGTATACTAAATAAGGTCCAGGCGAGGCAGGTACTGTGTAGTCAACCATTGGTCCAGGCGAGGCAGGTACTGTGTAGTCAACCATTGGTCCAGGCGAGGCAGGTACTGTGTAGTCAACCATTGGTTCAGGCGAGGCAATGACTGTGTAGCCAACCATTGGTCCAGGCGAGGCAGGTACTGTGTAGTCAACCATTGTTCCAGGCGAGGCAGGTACTGTGTAGTCAACCATTGGTCCAGGCGAGGCAGGTACTGTGTAGTCAACCATTGGTCCAGGCGAGGCAATGACTGTGTAGCCAACCATTGGTCCAGGCGAGGCAGTGACTGTGTAGTCAACCATTGGTCCAGGCGAGGAAGGTACTGTGTAGTCAACCATTGGTCCAGGCGAGGCAGGTACTGTGTAGTCAACCATTGGTCCAGGCGAGGCAGGTACTGTGTAGTCAACCATTGGTCCAGGCGAGGCAGGTACTGTGTAGTCAACCATTGGTCCAGGCGAGGCAGGTACTGTGTCGTCAACCATTGGTCCAGGCGAGGCAGGGACTGTGTAGTCAACCATTGGTCCAGGCGAGGCAGGTACTGTGTAGTCAACCATTGGTCCAGGCGAGGCAGGTACTGTGTAGTCAACCATTGGTCCAGGCGAGGCAGGTACTGTGTAGTCAACCATTGTTCCAGGCGAGGCAGGTACTGTGTAGTCAACCATTGGTCCAGGCGAGGCAGGTACTGTGTAGTCAACCATTGGTCCAGGCGAGGCAGGTACTGTGTAGTCAACCATTGGTCCAGGCGAGGCAGGTACTGTGTAGTCAACCATTGTTCCAGGCGAGGCAGGTACTGTGTAGTCAACCATTGGTCCAGGCGAGGCAGGTACTGTGTAGTCAACCATTGGTCCAGGCGAGGCAATGACTGTGTAGCCAACCATTGGTCCAGGCGAGGCAGTGACTGTGTAGTCAACCATTGGTCCAGGCGAGGCAGGTACTGTGTAGTCAACCATTGGTCCAGGCGAGGCAGGGACTGTGTAGTCAACCATTGGTCCAGGCGAGGCAGGGCCTGTGTGTAGTCAACCACTGGTCCAGGCGAGGCAGGTACTGTGTAGTCAACCATTGGTCCAGGCGAGGCAGGTACTGTGTAGTCAACCATTGGTCCAGGCGAGGCAATGACTGTGTAGCCTACCATTGGTCCAGGCGAGGCAGGTACTGTGTAGTCAACCATTGGGCCAGGCGAGGCAGGTACTGTGTAGTCAACCATTGGTCCAGGCGAGGCAGGTACTGTGTAGTCAACCATTGGTCCAGGCGAGGCAGGTACTGTGTAGTCAACCATTGGTCCAGGCGAGGCAGGTACTGTGTAGTCAACCATTGGTCCAGGCGAGGCAGTGACTGTGTAGTCAACCATTGGTGCAGACGAGGCAGGTACTGTGTAGTCAACCATTGGTCCAGGCGAGGCAGGGACTGTGTAGTCAACCATAGGTCCAGGCGAGGCAGGTACTGTGTAGTCAACCATTGGTCCAGGCGAGGCAGTGACTGTGTAGTCAACCATTGGTCCAGGCGAGGCAGGTACTGTGTAGTCAACCATTGGTCCAGGCGAGGCAGGTACTGTGTGTAGTCAACCACTGGTCCAGGCGAGGCAGTGACTGTGTAGTCAACCATTGGTCCAGGCGAGGCAGGGACTGTGTGTAGTCAACCACTGGTCCAGGCGAGGCAGGGACTGTGAGTAGTCAACCATTGGTCCAGGCGAGGCAGGGACTGTGTGTAGTCAACCACTGGTCCAGGCGAGGCAGGGACTGTGAGTAGTCAACCACTGGTCCAGTCGAGGCAGGGACTGTGTGTAGTCAACCACTGGTCCAGGCGAGGCAGGGACTGTGAGTAGTCAACCATTGGTCCAGGCGAGGCAGGGACTGTGTGTAGTCAACCACTGGTCCAGGCGAGGCAGGGACTGTGAGTAGTCAACCATTGGTCCAGGCGAGGCAGGGACTGTGTGTAGTCAACCACTGGTCCAGGCGAGGCAGGGACTGTGAGTAGTTAACCATTGGTCCAGGCGAGGCAGGGACTGTGAGTAGTCAACCATTGGTCCAGGCGAGGCAGGGACTGTGTGTAGTCAACCACTGGTCCAGGCGAGGCAGGGAATGTGAGTAGTCAACCATTGGTCCAGGCGAGGCAGGGACTGTGAGCAGTCAACCATTGGTCCAGGCGAGGCAGGGACTGTGTGTAGTCAACCACTGGTCCAGGCGAGGCAGGGACTGTGTGTAGTCAACCACTGGTCCAGGCGAGGCAGGGACTGTGTGTAGTCAACCACTGGCCCAGGCGAGGCAGGGACTGTGAGTAGTCAACCATTGGTCCAGGCGAGGCAGTGACAGTGTAGTCAACCATTGGTCCAGGCGAGGCAGTGACTGTGTAGTCAACCATTGGTGCAGGCGAGGCAGGTACTGTGTAGTCAACCATTGTTCCAGGCGAGGCAGGTACTGTGTGTAGTCAACCACTGGTCCAGGCGAGGCAGGGACTGTGAGTCGTCAACCATTGGTCCAGGCGAGGCAGGTACTGTGTAGTCAACCATTGGTCCAGGCGAGGCAGTGACTGTGTAGTCAACCATTGGTGCAGGCGAGGCAGGTACTGTGTAGTCAACCATTGGTCAAGGCGAGGCAGGTACTGTGTAGTCAAACATTGGTCCAGGCGAGGCAGGTACTGTGTAGTCAACCATTGGTCCAGGCGAGGCAGGGACTGTGTAGTCAACCATTGGTCCAGGCGAGGCAGGTACTGTGTAGTCAACCATTGGTCCAGGCGAGGCAGGTACTGTGTAGTCAACCATTGGTCCAGGCGAGGCAGGTACTGTGTAGTCAACCATTGGTGCAGGAGAGGCAGGTACTGTGTAGCCAACCATTGGTCCAGGCGAGGCAGTGACTGTGTAGTCAACCATTGGTGCAGGAGAGGCAGGTACTGTGTAGTCAACCATTGGTCCAGGCGAGGCAGTGACTGTGTAGTCAACCATTGGTGCAGGCGAGGCAGGTACTGTGTAGTCAACCATTGGTCCAGGCGAGGCAGGGACTGTGTAGTCAACCATTGGTCCAGGCGAGGCAGGTACTGTGTAGTCAACCATTGGTCCAGGCGAGGCAGGTACTGCGTAGTCAACCATTGGTCTAGGCGAGGCAGTGACTGTGTAGTCAACCATTGGTGCAGGCGAGGCAGGTACTGTGTAGTCAACCATTGGTCCAGGCGAGGCAGGGACTGTGTAGTCAAACATTGGTCCAGGCGAGGCAGGTACTGTGTAGTCAACCATTGATCCAGGCGAGGCAGGGATTGTGTGTAGTCAACCACTGGTCCAGGCGAGGCAGGGACTGTGAGTAGTCAACCATTGGTCCAGGCGAGGCAGGGACTGTGTGTAGTCAACCACTGGTCCAGGCGAGGCAGGGACTGTGAGTAGTCAACCATTGGTCCAGGCAAGGCAGGGACTGTGAGTAGTCAACCATTGGTCCAGGCGAGGCAGGGACTGTGTGTAGTCAACCACTGGTCCAGGCGAGGCAGGTACTGTGTAGTCAACCATTGGTCCAGGCGAGGCAGGGACTGTGTAGTCAACCATTGGTCCAGGCGAGGCAGGGACTGTGTGTAGTCAACCACTGGTCCAGGCGAGGCAGGTACTGTGTAGTCAACCATTGGTCCAGGCGAGGCAGGTACTGTGTAGTCAACCATTGGTCCAGGCGAGGCAATGACTGTGTAGCCAACCATTGGTCCAGGCGAGGTAGATACTGTGTAGTCAACCATTGGGCCAGGCGAGGCAGGTACTGTGTAGTCAACCATTGGTCCAGAGGAGGCAGGTACTGTGTAGTCAACCATTGGTCCAGGCGAGGCAGGTACTGTGTAGTCAACCATTGGTCCAGGCGAGGCAGGTACTGTGTAGTCAACCATTGGTGCAGGAGAGGCAGGTACTGTGTAGCCAACCATTGGTCCAGGCGAGGCAGTGACTGTGTAGTCAACCATTGGTGCAGGAGAGGCAGGTACTGTGTAGTCAACCATTGGTCCAGGCGAGGCAGTGACTGTGTAGTCAACCATTGGTGCAGGCGAGGCAGGTACTGTGTAGTCAACCATTGGTCCAGGCGAGGCAGGGACTGTGTAGTCAACCATTGGTCCAGGCGAGGCAGGTACTGTGTAGTCAACCATTGGTGCAGGCGAGGCAGGTACTGTGTAGTCAACCACTGGTCCAGGCGAGGCAGGGACTGTGTAGTCAAACATTGGTCCAGGCGAGGCAGGTACTGTGTAGTCAACCATTGATCCAGGCGAGGCAGGGACTGTGTGTAGTCAACCACTGGTCCAGGCGAGGCAGGGACTGTGAGTAGTCTACCATTGGTCCAGGCGAGGCAGGGACTGTGTGTAGTCAACCACTGGTCCAGGCGAGGCAGGGACTGTGAGTAGTCAACTATTGGTCCAGGCGAGGCAGGGACTGTGAGTAGTCAACCATTGGTCCAGGCGAGGCAGGGACTGTGTGTAGTCAACCACTGGTCCAGGCGAGGCAGGTACTGTGTAGTCAACCATTGGTCCAGGCGAGGCAGGGACTGTGTAGTCAACCATTGGTCCAGGCGAGGCAGGGACTGTGTGTAGTCAACCACTGGTCCAGGCGAGGCAGGTACTGTGTAGTCAACCATTGGTCCAGGCGAGGCAGGTACTGTGTAGTCAACCATTGGTCCAGGCGAGGCAATGACTGTGTAGCCAACCATTGGTCCAGGCGAGGCAGGTACTGTGTAGTCAACCATTGGGCCAGGCGAGGCAGGTACTGTGTAGTCAACCATTGGTCCAGGCGAGGCAGGTACTGTGTAGTCAACCATTGGTCCAGGCGAGGCAATGACTGTGTAGCCAACCATTGGTCCAGGCGAGGCAGGTACTGTGTAGTCAACCATTGGGCCTGGCGAGGCAGGTACTGTGTAGTCAACCATTGGTCCAGGCGAGGCAGGTACTGTGTAGTCAACCATTGGTCCAGGCGAGGCAATGACTGTGTAGCCAACCATTGGTCCAGGCGAGGCAGTGACTGTGTAGTCAACCATTGGTGCAGGAGAGGCAGGTACTGTGTAGTCAACCATTGGTCCAGGCGAGGTAGGGACTGTGTAGTCAACCATTGGTCCAGGCGAGGCAGGTACTGTGTAGTCAACCATTGGTCCAGGCGAGGCAGTGACTGTGTAGTCAACCATTGGCCAGGCGAGGCAGGTACTGTGTAGTCAACCATTGGTCCAGGCGAGGCAGGTACTGTGTAGTCAACCATTGGTCCAGGCGAGGCAGGTACTGTGTAGTCAACCATTGGTCCAGGCGAGGCAGGTACTGTGAGTAGTGTAAAGTACGACTAGAACCGCGCGCACCAGCTGCCAGCTGGCACTCCATGGAGTGCCAGCCGACAGGTGGAGCGCAGGTGTCTAGTCGCACAGGTTTTTGGGGGAATTTCCCGGAAGTTTTGGCGTGTTTCGGACGCGTGTGAGCGTGTTGTGTTTGGGTATGTGGTCATGAAAGAGGGGAGGTCATGTTGATGAGTGCCAGGTGGTGCGCGGGTGTCTAGTCACAGGGTGTAAGGGAATTTCCCGGAAGTTTGGCGCGTGGCGGACTTGAGTGGCGGGCGAGCAGGTGCGGCCCCCCACCCCGCGCGCGGGTCTAGTCCTCGGGGGTTAAGGTAAGTGGTCAGGAAAGATTGGAGTTCTTGTTGTGTGAGAGTAAGTGGTGGAGTAAGAGGAAGGAGTGAAATGAATATGTGTGTTTAGCAAGTGATAGAGTAAGAAAATAGAAGGAAGATTGAGGAAGGAGTAAAAGAGTTGATCGTGAGTTAGTGTGTAGATGAGAGGAGAAGGCAACACAGTCTGTTATGTTGTTTTGGGTGTGGGTTGGATGGAGCTTCCCCTTCGTCTGGAGAGAGTGCTCTGAGCCATTACGTGGTTAGACAAACCATTAGCCCCCTACAGGAAGTCGCAAGTGTTGAGGGGTGAGAGAGCACTCTCCTGCAGAAGTTGGCCATTCCCTTGTGTCATTTGTCTTCAGAGTGTTGATGTTCGTCCCACGGCGACTCCCCATACACTGTGGATTTCCGGTAAGGAGGCGCGAGATACTTACGACAGACCTACACCTGTCAGCCATCAATCAATCACTCCCCACCCCTCATCCCCACCCGCCCCCCCATACCATCAACCATTGTTCCGTGCATTCTCTTTTAGTATGTGTAAGCTATATCGCAACGTGATCAACATGGTGAGAGCAATAACGAGGGAAAAGTAAACACATTATATAAATTTATTCCGCGACGGGGTAAGCGTACTGGTCGCAGGTTGGAGCCCGACTGATCAACTTTCCAACTAGTCCGGGTATTTCTCCCCCGACACCGGAAGTGGTGGGGCGCCCATTACCATTGCGTTTCGCCAGGGTCCGCGATGGCGGGTGCCACGCGTCGCTCTGTCTCTGTCTCTGTCTCTGTCTCTGTTTATCTCTGTCTCTCTGTCGGTCTGTCTCTGTATGTCTGTCTCTGTCTCTGTCTCTGTCTCTCTCTCTGTCTATCTCTGTCTCTCTGACGGTCTGTCTCTGTATGTCTGTCTCTGTCTCTGTCTCTCTCTCTCTCTCTCTGTCCATCTCTGTCTCTCTGTCGGTCTGTCTCTGGCTCTGTCTCTATCTCTCTCTCTCTCTCTCTCTCTCTCTCTCTCTCTCTCTCTCTCTCTCTCTCTCTCTCTCTCTCTCTCTCTCTCTCTCTCTCTCTCTCTCTCTCTCTCTCTCTCTCTCTCTCTCTCTCTCTCTCTCTCTCTCTCTCTCTCTCTCTCTCTCTCTCTCTCTCTCTCTCTCTCTCTCTCTCTCTCTCTCTCTCTCTCTCTCTCTCTCTCTCTCTCTCTCTCTCTCTCTCTCTCTCTCTCTCTCTCTGTCTCTCTCTGTCTGTCTCTGTCTCTCTCTCTCTCTCTCTCTCACCCTCTCTAACGTCCACCACACAGCACTTCACTTAGTAAACTCAGTCAAAGTCAGTAGGTTGGCGTTTACTAAAAGAGAGAAACATTTCACATCGTCACGGAGACGCGATCTATACCTACAAATTGTTCTTGTTAACTGTGATCACAACATCTGCCGGCCCAAATAAATATCATTGAAATGTATGCATGTTTATCAAGTCATAAGCTGGTCTTCAATCTTATTATTATAACAAATCATAATTTGCTGTTCTCTCTCTCTCGCTCTGCCTCTCTGTCTCTCTGTCTCTCTCTCTCTCTCTGTCTCTCTCTCTCTCTCTCTCTCTCTCTCTCTCTCTCTCTCTCTCTCTCTCTCTCTCTCTCTCTCTCTCTCTCTCTCTCTCTCTCTCTCTCTCTCTCTCTCTCTCTCTCTCTCTCTCTATCTCTCTGTCTCTCAGTCTCTCTCGCTCTCTGTCTCTCTCTCTGTCTCTCTCTCTCTCTCTCTCGCTCTGCCTCTCTGTCTCTCTCTCTGTCTCTCTGTCTCTCTCTCTGTCTCTCTGTCTCTCTCTCTCTCTCTGTCTCTCTGTCTCTCTGTCTCTCTGTCTCTCTGTCTCTCTCTCTCTCTCTCTCTCTCTCTCTCTCTCTGTCTCTCTGTCTCTCTGTCTCTCTGTCTCTCTGTCTCTCTCTCTCTCTCTCTCTCTCTCTCTCTCTCTCTCTCTCTCTCTCTCTCTCTCTCTCTCTCCAGATCATTTAGTAGTTGGGAAAGTAACATCATTTCCTTTCTCCTGCTGCCGCTGTTCACGTATCTTTCTCCATCAAGGCTGTCTCTCTTAAGACCTAGGTCATCCAATGTAAACACCAATCGATGAGAATAAGACCGGTGAGTCGATAGTGAAATAGGTCTGGGTTAAGTCTGTTTTTCAGTTCTTGTATCACAGTCAATGTAGCGTAATGGGAAACCAGTCTTTCTACTGCCTACATAAATAGCGTTTGAAAATGTATGCAAGTCTAGACAAACTCCTATAGCCCTTACATTCTAACACAAATAAAATATTAGCACATGATTGCATCGCATTATATCATCATTAAGTAACGTAGAGATCAACTTTCTGGCTGTTGTCCGAATATCATTATTGAAATGTGAACTCATTTAGCCAAACACAATATCTCCATTACATCTCTTAGCATATGAATATTATGGTATACCAGTTTTAACCCTCTATAACACAATGTAACGTAACGTAACGTACCGCAAATCAACTTTCTACAGACCAAATATCGTTTTTAAATGAAAGTATGTCATAGTCCATCTTCATTACATCTCTCACCATATAAAATATTGGCGTCTACCCCTTTTAGCCCTCTGTAACACAATGTAACGCAACGTAACGTAACGCAAATCAACTTTTGCAGACCAAAATGTCATTTTGAAACGGAAAGTGTGGGATTAGTCCTTATTCATTACATCTCTCACCATATAAAATATTGACCTCTACCCCTTTTAGCCCTCTGTAACACAATGTAACGCAACGTAACGTAACGCAAATCAACTTTTTGCAGTCCAAAATGTCATTTTGAAACGGAAAGTGAGGGTTAGCCCATCTCCATTACATCTCTACCATATAAATAATTGATGGCTACCCCTTTTAGCCCTCTGTAACACAATGTAACACAACGTAACGTATCGCAAATCGACTTTTTGCAATCCAAAATGTCATTTTTAAATGAAAGTATGACTTAGTCCATCTTCATTACATCTCTAACCATATAAAATATTGGCGTCTACCCCTTTTAACCCTCTGTAACACAATGTAACGCAACGTAGCATAACGCAAATCAACTTTTTGCAGTCCAAATGTCATTTTGAAACGGAAAGTGAGGGTTAGCCCATTTCCATTACATCTCTACCATATAATTAATTGGTGACTACCCCTTTTAGCCCTCTGTAACACAATGTAACTCACCGCAACGTATCGCAAATCAACTTTTTGCAGTCCAAAATGTCATTTTTAAATGAAAGTATGACTTAGCACATCTCTTACCATATAATATTGTCCTCTACCAGTTTTAGCCCTCTAACACAATGTAACGTAACGCAAATCAACTTTTACAGCCCAAAATTACATTTTTTTTTACAACCGGACCTCCGGTCCGAGTCAGAACCGCTGGTCCTGACTGGTTTGGAGTGGAGACGGGTTCAAGTAAAAAATGTGTCTACAGGAAATGATTTCGACGTTCAGTAAACACTCTCCGAGTGGGTAACTGAATGCCGACAGCCCAATACGGGGATGATGTTAGTATTTAATTGAAACTTGAAACTAAACTAAATGCTAACACGTGATAATTTCCACATTCAGTTAACACTCACTGAGATGTAAACTGAAAGACTAGCCAGGCAATGCATGGTTGATGATAGTAATATTTAAAGATTGAGAAACTTTAAACTAAATGACCACACATGTAGCGATTTTGCATTCAGTAAACACTTACTGAGATGTGAACTGAAAGACTAAGCCGGCCAATGCATGGTTGATGTTGATAGTAATATTTTAAGATTGAGAAACTTTAAACTAAATGACCACACATGTAGCGATTTTGCATTCAGTAAACACTTACTGAGTTTTAAACTGAATGCCGGAGCTGGTCAATACAAAGTTTGTGATAGTAATATTTTATTTTTTATTTAGGATGGAGAAACTTTAAACTAAAAATGAGGTCACATGGAGGGATATCTATGTTCAGTAAACTATTACTGAGATGTAAACTGGATGGTTGACCCACCCAATACATGGTTTGTGATAGTAATATTTTATTTTTTACGATGGAGAAACTTTAAACTAAAAAATGAGCTCGCAAGGAGGGATGTCTATGTTCAGTAAACAGTTACTGAGCTGTAAACTGAATGGTTGAGCTACCGATACATGGCTGGTGATAGTAATATTTTATTTTTTACGATGTAGAAGCTTAAAACTAAAAAAATAAGGTTGCATGGATGGATAACAATGATCAGTAAACAGTTACTGAGATGTAAACTGAATGGTAGTGTCATCCAATACCTGGTTACTGATAATAGCATTTCACGATGAGAAAACCTTATGACCACACATGTAACGATTTTGCATTCAGTAAACACTTACTGAGATGTAAACTGAATGCCGGAGCAGGCCAATACAAGGATTGTGATAGTAATATTTTATTTTTATTTACGATGGAGAAACTTAAACTAAAAATGAGGTCCCATGGAGGGATATCTATGTTCAGTAAACTGTTACTGAGATGTAAACTGGATGGTCCACCCACCCAATACCTGGCTAGTGATAATAGCATTTCACGATGGAAAACCTTATCCTAAACTAAAAATGAGCTCACATGAAAAGATTTTCACTTACTGAGATGTTAACTGAATGGTTGAGCTATCCGATACACGGCTGGTGATAGTAATATTTTATTTTTGCGATGTAGAAACTTAAAACTAAAAATGAGGTTGCATGGATGGATAACAATGTTCAGTAAACAGTTACTGAGATGTAAACTGAATGGTAGTGTCATCCAATACCTGGTTACTGATAATAGCATTTCACGATGGAAAAACCTTATCCTAAACTAAAAATGAGCTCACATGAAAAGATTTTCACTTACTGAGATGTTAACTGAATGTCTGAGCTATCCAATAGCGATATTAATTCAAGATGTAAAACTTTAAACTAAACTAAAATGAGTGCACATGAAGTGATTCTCACGTTCATTAAACACATACTACGTTGATGACTGAATGACAGAGACATCCAATACGTGGTTGATGATAACCGTATTAATGACATTGATAATAAGAGGTCTTGAACTAGATACGGGCTGTGGGGGCAACAAAGCTGCGATATTGAAAAGAAACTGAACTGAATTTGAAAATTGATTAATATATGTAATGTGAGGCCGATCTACTGGAAAACAGTAAACATACTTTATTTGAAAAAGAATATGAGAAGACTGTAAAGCTGTGGGGCGTGAAAATGATAAAAAAATAAGAAGAGATGGTCTTCATAAACATAACATAAGATATCCATGACCGTAATTAATACAGTGTGAACTCTCTTAAACTATGCTCATCGTGAAATCTCGTCACTATGCATAACTTGTCACTCTGCGAAACAAATTATTGACTATAGTGCGACAGTGAGAATAAAAATGATCACTTATGTTTTGGAGTGCTATTCTAGTCAAGAAATACTGTAAAGGATGATTATTGACTAAAGGGAATTTCGCAGACTGGAGGTGTTTGATGTGTTGAACTGCTTAAAGGAAGCATATTTGCTAGAAAAAATTCCTGTGAAATAACGCTTGTTATATGTTTTGACTACCTAGCTAATAGCATATTGCATGGTTAATAATGAAATGAAATGTCACATTTTTGTCTGACTCACTTAGCACGAGTGAAGAGATAACAATGAAAAAAAAACTGGCAAAGGTTGAAAAACTCTGTGAAATCATATCTGTTATGATAAGTTTTGACTAGCTGCACGCTATGTTTGCCTTCTCTCTCTAATCTACACACGCGATATGAAATGTGAATTTTGTTGACTGAAAGGAGTTTGATGATACGAATAGTAATTGCCGACATTGAGCATAATCTCAAAAACATAGTTTCTGCAAAAAAAAAATAACATTAAATTAGATGCGAGCTGCGATTTGAAAACAGAAGATGTGTGATGTGTGGCTTATTGTGTGGACTCTGGAGATATGATCTCCACATATAAGTTTCTCAAGAAAAACGGTAATATTTTTCTTGTGTTTGGATGTAATGGCTAAACACGGATGTCATTTTCAATAATGTTATTTGCTCATCCGACAAAGATGATTTTCCCCGTTACGTTACATTGTGTTACAGAGGGCTAAAACTTGTAGACTGTAATATTCTTATGGAAGGAGATGTAATGGAGATGGAGTAAGTCCTACTTTATTTAAAAATGTAATTTTGGGCTGTAAAAGTTGATTTGCGTTACGTTACATTGTGTTAGAGGGCTAAAACTGGTAGAGGACAATATTATATGGTAAGAGATGTGCTAAGTCATACTTTCATTTAAAAATGACATTTTGGACTGCAAAAAGTTGATTTGCGATACGTTGCGGTGAGTTACATTGTGTTACAGAGGGCTAAAAGGGGTAGTCACCAATTAATTATATGGTAGAGATGTAATGGAAATGGGCTAACCCTCACTTTCCGTTTCAAAATGACATTTGGACTGCAAAAAGTTGATTTGCGTTATGCTACGTTGCGTTACATTGTGTTACAGAGGGTTAAAAGGGGTAGACGCCAATATTTTATATGGTTAGAGATGTAATGAAGATGGACTAAGTCATACTTTCATTTAAAAATGACATTTTGGATTGCAAAAAGTCGATTTGCGATACGTTACGTTGTGTTACATTGTGTTACAGAGGGCTAAAAGGGGTAGCCATCAATTATTTATATGGTAGAGATGTAATGGAGATGGGCTAACCCTCACTTTCCGTTTCAAAATGACATTTTGGACTGCAAAAAGTTGATTTGCGTTACGTTACGTTGCGTTACATTGTGTTACAGAGGGCTAAAAGGGGTAGAGGTCAATATTTTATATGGTGAGAGATGTAATGAATAAGGACTAATCCCACACTTTCCGTTTCAAAATGACATTTTGGTCTGCAAAAGTTGATTTGCGTTACGTTACGTTGCGTTACATTGTGTTACAGAGGGCTAAAAGGGGTAGACGCCAATATTTTATATGGTGAGAGATGTAATGAAGATGGACTATGACATACTTTCATTTAAAAACGATATTTGGTCTGTAGA